>NC_134854.1:58159835-58460502 GCF_049852395.1 Peromyscus maniculatus bairdii | reverse complement strand
GCAGGGGATTTCTTCGGTAGATTTTCCCTGGATGTTGCATTACTCACCCTTAGTGAACCTCAAGTTTTAGCCCAGACTTTCCCATTCTACCATTGGAGTGTGCTTTCCAGGTGGCAAAGATGCTCACTGAAAGCAATTCATTCCTTTGATTTTTTTTCATGTGATATTGGGAGTTGTGTTTTGGTTTTCTTCTTCGGGTCTTCTGAAGAACAGTTGAGCTCACATTAAGCATTCACGAGCCTCTTTAAGCCAGCTCTGATTGCAGAACTGGTGACTTCCCTTCCTCCCCGTTGCTTCCTTTTCTTCAGTCTCCAACTGGCCGTCGCCCATGTGAGCTCTACAGAGATCTGGCGCATCCACCAACTTCCACTCAGTTTCCATGGGGATGTCACTTGGCTCTCTGCCCCTCAGTGTGCATTTCACGTACATCTTCACATTTTCAAGCCTGCTTTCTGTCCACCATCCCCACACCCTGTGCTCCACTGTGTCATTTTCTGAACAACAGCTCTAGACTTCCCTGAAGATGAATGTTTTCATTCAAGCAATCTGTTGTTTTCTTCTTGAAATTGTTCCCCACTGTTCTTGTATGCTTGTGAGATGGTTTTCATGAGTCACCTTGGACTGGGGGGATTTCATTGCATCTTTGAGGGCCCAGGTCTGCCCTTGAAGGTGAATTATTTTCAAGCTATGAATTGCAAGTCCAGGGAGATGGTTTTACCTTATCCAGGAAAACTCACCATGCCCTCAAGTGAAAACCTGTTCTGGTTTCCACTGGGTGACTCTAAGTACAGAGTCTGTAAAATGCCTCTACCTGGTGATTTGAGGGTGGCATAGGCTTGGGACACCAGCCCAGTCTTCTCATTGACTTTTCAATCTGTGCCAACCAGCAGAACATCTTTTGGCTTCCTTCTTCTCACTGTAAAGCACATTGGCTCTTCCTTGGAAGCCACCACCACAGTGCTTATAGAGCAGAGGCCCCTGGGAAAGTCAAGGAGAGCTGAGAGTTACCACTCCACAGCTGCTGTAAGACACTCAGAACAAGGGCAACCGGACCATGAGTTCAGATGGGGAAGGCAGGAGGGCCAGACAGGCTCTCTAGAGGACCACTCCCTGATTTCTCTGCTCAGAGCATAGAGGCTCATGAAGCCAGAAACCATCTTGGAGCTCAGGCCACTCCTGGCCCTAAACCAACCCTGGAAGCAGTTATTAGCTGAACCTAAACAACATTCACAACCCTACTTCTTGGCCTATCAACTTTAAACAATATCCATTGACTCCTCTGTATGAAAGATAAGGATTTAAACTCAAACTGCCCTGTTTTAAGACCTAGATCAATGCCTGTGGTCTCACGTTATCTTTTCAGATGGGTATATGTACTTTCAGAACATTAAACATCCTATACTTCAATTCACTGTCCCATCACCTTTGGTCAGCATTTTGATGTTCTTGTAGGGTGAGAACCTTTATGCTCCTTCCTTTCCTGTTCCCTTCTCACAGGCAAGTTTTCACATTAAATCAACAAGGTTAACATTTATATTTTGTGACTCCCACTCCACTCTCTAGGACTTCATAGACTTACTCTCCTGCTTTGGGTTGTTTCTGAATGTTCACGTAATCACACATACACACTGCTCACTGCCCAAACACCTGGGACTTTGTATCAATATCCTTCTACACATCTGAGAGTTTATTCCCCAGGCCAAAGAAGAATGGTCTCGGCATAAAAACTTCAACGAATTCCCTTTCAGACAGTCCAGCAGTGGTTTGCCTCATAAAACATTTTATTTTCTCTTTGAATGACTTTGGGACACAGGGTTTCAATTTTTTTAGGCATTTCCAAATACCTTTTGCTTGGCTAGTGGGTAATTTTTTATATTCCTGGGATTCCCCATTCTCTTGAGGACATTAGCTTCCCTAAGAGTTCCCCTTCAGAGGCTGGGGAGATAGCTTAGTGTGTAAAATGCTTACCATGAGGCCCTAAGTTCAGCTCCTCAGAACCCGTGTAGCACCAGGCACAGCAGCACATTTATAAGTCCAGTACTCTTATGGTGAGATTGGAGGAGGAGAAAGGAGCGGCCCCCAAAGCTCACAGGCCAGTTAGCCTGGAGTGGCCAGCAGCAAACAAGAGATCCTGAGTCAGGTAGGAGGTAAGGACTGACAACAAGATTGCCCCCTGGCCCCTGTTTTTGTCACACTCACAGGTATGTCATACACACACATGTGCACACATACACACATACACAGAGAGAGAGAGAGAGAGAGAGAGAGAGAGAGAGAGAGAGAGAGAGAGAGAGAGAGAGAGAGATTGATTGATTCAGGGGAAACCTCCCCTGTCCTCCAGATGTTCACCACTGCAGATCACTTTTTCAAACTATCCCAGTCTGGGTTGGTTGTCTTTCTGCTTTACTACCTCTTAAGGGCTTTCCTGGATTCTCTCTCTACTTCCCTGTACTTCTGGGATGCATCATGAAATACTTCCTGAGAAAAGGTAGATGGAGTGACCAGGGATATAGATGAACAGTGCAATGCTGGCCTACCATGTGCATAGCCCTTAGTTTGACCTCCAGTTCCATACAGGGGGGGGGGATTTATATGGAAATTAAATGCCCTTATTATTTTGTCTGGATATTTGATTGATAATTGAGCTGGGTAGAAGAATTAGGTTAGGTCTTGTGGTGGTGTGAATGAGAATGGCTCCTATGTTTAAATGTTTGGTTCCCAGTTGGTGAACTGTTTAGGAAGGAATGGGAGGTGTGGCCTTGTTAGTGTAGATGTACTGGGAGATCTTCAGATCTTCACATTATCCTTGGTGCTCCAGAATTTACCAAGGAAGGTCAAATGTCAGGTTGTCTCCCTTGATTCTTTCATTTATTGTGGTAGGTCCTCTAGACCCTCAAAATTAAGGTGTTTTTTTTTTTTAATCAATTTTGAAAAACTTTCTTTTACTGTTTCTTCCTTAACTTTTATTTTCTTTGCTTTTAATTTCTAGGGTTCTTTTTCCCTATGTTTGTCCTCAAGGATGAGTTCTCATGTCTCTTACCTTTTTGCCAATATTTTCTTCTCTGTATATTTCTGTTCAACATTCTAAAATATTCTCTTGATTTTATAATCCAAGTTTGTTCTGAACTTATTTAGTAATCAAGGTGTTTTTCTTTTAATCTTCGAGAATTGTCTCTTCATTTTGTTTTTACTCATTACAACTTATTCTTGTTACATGGATGCAATGTATGTATATATTGTTCAAATATATGTGTGTATAAATATGCATAACATACATATAGATAGATTCACACACACACACACACACACACACACACACACACACACGTGAGTCTCCAGGTACGCTCACATTACATGTGGAGCCCAGAGCCAGAGAAGAATACCCAGTATCCTTCTCTATGGCTCTGTGCCTCATTGCTTTGAGATGGAATGTCTCACTGAGCTGGGTGCTCACGGCTTCTGCTAGGCTGGCTAAGCAGCCAGCAAGCTCTTGGGATCTCCTGGCTCTGCTCCCCAGTGCTGGAGTTACAGCATGCACAGCCATGAACAGCTTCGGATGCATTGTGCCCTTGAATCAAGTGTATAAATTACATAAGATTTCTTTCTTCTGTCCTAGTTTTGTTTTGGGAGAAGGGTCAGTCTGTTTATCTCAGTCTGTTCTCCTTTTGTTCTTGTGATTCCTGAGGTCCTTGATTATCCTTTCATGGTTAAAAAAGGACTAAGCAGCTGATGTACGCTCTTCTGTATTACACAGAATCCAAGAGATGGATTTGCTTTCCTCGTGTCTCTTCCCTAGGATTCTGATCCCCCTGCATGAAGTGTGAACTGATGTCTGGTTACATGCTGCAGGTTCTGCTTTTTGGAGATGGCTTGATATTCTATTTTTTCCCCCTAGCTATGGCATACATTAAAATACTTGATTCATTTAATCTTCCAGAAAGATGTTGACCTTTCTTGCCCTGGAGCAACACTCCTAATTTCTTTGCCACAACAGACATCTCACGAGTGGCAGAGGTGGAAGTATGTGTGCTGTCGATCATCCTGAGCCAGAAGGTCTCACTGAAAATGTGTTTGAATTCGACTATGAATTCCACCTACAAACACTATTCCACTACCTGCCAAACACTCTGTTTGCCTTTAATAGGTTACTGGTAAAAGTGTTAGACTAAAGATTATGCTGAGTCTATTTTTATTAAAAATTTACTACAGAAACTCAAGGTGGACTTAAGAGAATTGTTTCAAAGGTGCAAGGGCTGAAAGGCCAGGGCTGGCAGCTCCCCTGACTACAGCTGCTGTGGCAGGTAAGGGTTGGAGGCCACTGGAGCTCCTGCTGGGGGGATGCCAGCGGCTGTCAGTCAGGAGCCAGGGTCCACGCCCTGGGGCTTTGATCCTGGGCTTCTCACCAACTCTCTCTCTCTGCATCAGCTCCGCTGCCCCCTTTGCACACACCTGCTTCCCCTGATGGTGCCAGGATACCCAGCAGCTCTGAAAGCATGCAGGAGGGAAGGCTAGATTCTGGTCTAGGCTTTGATGTGTTGACCCACCACCACTCTGGGAGTCATGGAAGCCGTAGAGCCTTTCCACAGTATTCTGGGACTCCAGATGACAAAAATAGAAAGTGATTTGGGCTAAGAGACAATTTTGTCAGAAAGAGCCAATAATAATCCCTGAGGCCTGGTAGCCTTAGGGAGGGTGCAGAGCAGAGGGCCAGGGGCTCTGGGAATTGTCCTCCAGCACAAATTCCCTTCTCTAGTCCTCTGTCCCATGCCTCTCTCATCCTGAAGCTTTGCTTTCCTCTAAGTCTTTATCTGAGTGAAAATACCTAGATAAAGGTACAGTCAGTCCATCACGGCAGCAGGAGCTTGAGGCAGCTGGTCACATTGCAGGTACAATCAGAAGATGACCACAGTTCAAGGTACAGTCAGTCCATCACGGCAGCAGGAGCTTGAGGCAGCTGGTCACATTGCAGGTACAATCAGAAACTTAACAGCAGTAAGTGCATGCGCGCTTGTGCTCAGCTTTCTCCCTTGTCTATTTAGTGCAGGATTCCTTGCCCCAGGAATGGTCCCATCCACAGTGAGGATAGGTCTTCTTACTTACATCAAAACAGTCCCCCACAGACCTGCTCAGAGGGCCATCTCCCAAGTCATCCCAGAGCCTCTTATGTTGACAATAACCCTAACCATCACAATCTTCCCTGGCAGAATGTGAATTCCTTTTAGGCTGGGATTTGCATACATAGGTCCAGCCTTTTACAGAGCCTAACTTCCCTTTAAACAGGGGCTAGAAGCCTAACGGGACCTGCATTTTGTGTTGTATGGACAATACAACTGTCCTGCTCTACTATTCACAAAGTGGCCACAGCCAATAATGTAAATGAAATGGCAATGGAGTTGCCCCAATAAAACTTCATTTACAAAAGTAGATCGTCAGTATTTGGTACTTAGAAACAGCTCCTAATTTTTTGTTGTTTTATTTTTTATTTTTTTATTCATTTTACATACCAAACATAGATCCCCCTCTCATCCCTCCTCCTGCTCCCCCTCAGCCTCTACTCCTGCCCCCCCCCACGCGGCTCCCCCCCATACACACTGTCTCCTCCTCTGAAAGGGTAAGGGCTCCCACGGGGAGTCAGCAAAGCCTGGTACATTCAGTTGAGGCAGGACCAAGCCCCTCCCCTGTATCAAGGGTGAGCAAGGCGTCCCACCATAGGTAATGGGCTCCAGAAAGCCAGCTCATGCACCAGGGATAGATCCTGATCACACTGCCAGGGGCCCATTAAACAGACACAGCTACACAACTGTCTCCTGTATGCAGAGGGTCTAGTCTGGTCCCATGCAGACCACAGCTGTAGATCTAACGCTTGTGAGTTCCCACAAGCTTAGTTGTCTCTTTAGATTTCCCCATCATGATCTTGCTCCCCCCCCCATATAATCCCTCCTCCCTCTCTTTGACTGGATTCCCATCTCTCAACCTGGTGCTTGGCTGAGGATCTCTGCATCTGCTTCCATCAGTTACTGGATAGAGTCTCTATGATGACAGTGTATTCACCAATCTGATTACCAGGGAAGGCCAGTTCAGGCACCCTCTCCACTATTGCTAGGAGTCTAATCTGCGGAAGTCCTTGTGGATTCCTAGGAATTTCCCTGCATCAGGTTTCTCCCTAACCCCATAATGGCTCCCTCTATCAAGATATCTCTTTCATTGCTCTCTCACTCCATCCCTCCCCCAGCTGGACCATCCTGTTCCCTCATGTTCTCATTCCCTCACCTCCTCCCCTATATTTACCCCCTCACCCCCAGTTTCCTCATGGAGATCTCATGTGTCCCCTTCCTGGAGTGATCCATGCATCCCTCTTCGAGTCCTCCTTGTTAGCTAGCTTCTCTGGAGTGGTAGACAACCCGAAATTTTTGGAAGAATCTTCGTGGTTCAGTGTGTATCAGTTATCAGTCCCTTAGTAAATGAAAGACAGAGAAACATGGATGGCTACTCTTTGGCAAAACCTCGGTAGGGCGTGCAGTTACCAGAGAACAGGGTGTGTGCTAGTTAACTTCTCTGCTATTGACCAAGAACAACTTGAGGAAAGGGTTCATCTGGCTGCAGATTACATAGTCCATCACCAAGAGAAGCTAAGGCAAGAAGCAGATACCAGAGAGAAATGCTACTATCTGGCTTGCTTCCCCTGCTCATGCTCAGTCAGCTTTCTTATCCATCCTCAGATCACCTGCCTATGGGTGATGGCACCCATGGTGGCTAGACTCTCCCACATAAATCATTAGTCAAGAGAATTTCCCACAGACATATTCCCAGGCCAATCTGGTAGAAGCAATTCTTCCATTGAGGGCCCCTATTCCCAGGTGTGTCAAATTAACAACCAAGATTAGCCACCATAGGTCCACACCTTGTCACGTTGATACACAAGCAAATCACTGTTAAACCATAACTTTTCCTTGTCCTTTAAGATCTCATGTTAATCCTACATTATAAAACACAGTCCAACTTCAAAGTTCCCCAGTCTTTTAAAAGTTCAACATTTTACAAGTCCAGGGTCTTATTAAAAATCTAAAGTCTCTCAACTGTGAGGTCCTGCAAAAATCAAAAACAAGTTACAGAATTTGCTATTCTAAGAGGAAAGAATCAAGGCACAATTATAATCAAATCAAAGCCAAATCAAAACTCCAGCAGTATAAAAAGTCCTGTAGCATCTGGAGCTCACTCCTGATCTTCTGGGCTCCAAAAGGACTGAGAAGCATTGCTTTTCTAGCTCTGCCAGCTTCAACAACCCACATAGCTTTCCTGACAAGCTCAAGCCAGCTCACTACTTCTGCCACTGCCCTTTGATACTCATCCCACTGTCCTAGAATTTCAAATATGCTGAGGTCACCACTGAAAGTCGGGTTGCATCTAACACCTCTTGGCCTCTCTAGAGGGACTCCAACTCTGCCACACAGTGTCAGACCTCGGGTTTTCTCCATGATGTCTTCAATCCTAGGGTCTGCAACTGAAGCTTTGTCTTTACCAGTGCCCATTCCTGACCCCTTAACAGTGCCAAGCCTCAGCTCCCGTCCCTGTCTTCAAAACCAGCACCATATGGGAGACTCTTATACATTATTTGCCAAGTAGTACTTCCAGCTTCATGTACAGTAGCATTGGCCCCTACTGACCCACAGCTTCTGTGTGCTGATCATAAAGAAATACTTCCCAGCTTCCACCTCAATGGTACCAGCAGATTCTTCAGCCCCAGCCGATTACCACCAAGTGCCCCGGTGAAGGATGGGTTTTACTTCTGAAGATCCTTAATCCAAACATATCACATCAACAGCCCCAATAGTGGCTTCACTTTGCTTCGCTTTGCAGCTTCACAACCAAGGCTTCCCCCATCTGCATTCTTCTCAACATTTGTATTTTCTAAATTCCCTCTGAGTAAAGCCCTTTCCAGCCCAAAGTTCCAAACACTTCCACAATTCTCCCCCAAAACATGGTCAGGTCCTTCACAGCAGCACCCTACTGGTACCAGTTTCTAATTAGCTTCTCTGTCACTGTGATAAAACACCGACTAAAAGCAACTCAAGAGAGCAGAGGGCTTACAGGATATGGTTCATCAGCAAGGGAAGCCAAAGCAAGAACCTGGAGGCGGAAGCTGGAGCCGGAACCATGGAGAGGTGTTGCTTCCCCTGGCTTGCTCAGCTACCTTTCTTACATAACCCAGGACCCCCTTCCCAGGACTGGCTCTGCCCAAAGCCCATCAATTAGCAATGAAGAAAATGCTTCACAGACACTTCATAGGCCAATCTGATTGAGGCAGTTCTTGGACTGAGATTTCTCCTCCTTGGGTGATCTAGTTTGTGTCAAGTTGACAGAACCCAGGTAGCACAGAAAGTGAGCATCAGTAAAGGTCACTATATCAACACCTTGGCCCAGAAGCCATGAATTAGGAGGACTAGTTCTCACCTTGAGCTAATCTTACATATCGGGAAACCAATGTCCTAAATAGCATCCTGTGATCCTCAGAAACAAAATTCCTTTAGAATGAGACATTCTGAAATTTCCCAAAGTTAAATAAAAGGAAATGAATAAAGGGTGCGAGACAATCAGCCCTGTGAACAGCTGTAGCTCAGGAAGCTGCTTCAAAATCTGTATCGTTTCTTACATGGGCATTTAAGTGAGGGTTTTGTTTTCAGCATATATGTATTTTTTTACATTTAAATTCACAGTTCTGAAATTGAACTAAAGCAGTTATGCGGTCAGATGACAGATTCCACTAGCCCAGGCTGGAGAGCATTCAATGGCATAGTTAAGGGGTAAACAAAGAGCCCCAGTGTCGCTGACCCAGTCTGCACCTTTGCCTCCCATGGTGGCTCTGTAACTTAGGAGTGGCCGTGTAAACCCACGGTAGTAGTTTGGGGGATTGCAAAGTGGCATAGACAGTATTGCAGCTCCACAGTAAGTTAAAAACTGGAGGGCTGGAGAGACGGCTCAGTGGGTACCTGCCATCAGGCCTGATAATCAGAGTTCAATCCCCATCCTGGGGAAAGGGAGAACCAACTCCAGAAAGCTGTCCTCTGGCCTCAGCATACACATGTTATGGAAGGTGTGTACCCACATCTGTATACACACAATAATAAATAAATAAATAAATAAATAAATAAATAAATAAATAAATAAATAAATAAATAAATAAAATAAGAAAAAAGGTGTAAGCTAAAACTAGAATTGCCTGCCATATAATGGTGAGATTCCATTTCTGGAGAGATATATATAATCTCCAAATGGAAGAGAAAACTGGGTCTCAGATACTGTGCCTCCATACTCATTGCAGTAGTATTCACACTGTCAAAGCAAAGAGGTAATCTAAGCCTCCACTGACAAAAAAGATTATTATACACATACAATGGAGCATCATGTAACCTCCAAAAAGGGAATTTTGACATTGCTAATCTTTCCTTGGAAGTTGGCAGGAGTGAAGGCCTTTCCAGAGACAAGCTTCTGTCAAGAGGAATGCAGGAATGCAATGCACCTACAACCAGCTCTCCTTATCCAAAGATGCCCCTACCCACACATAGATTGAAGACATTGAGAAAAGACTAGAGTCTGTGGGGAATGAGCATAGACTTTTTTCTTGTCAGTATTTCCCAAATAGTATAGTTTAACAAATTTGTACATAGTTTCTATTGCTGTAGACAGTATAAGGGATCAAGGAATGATTAAAGTGTACACAAGGCAGGCTGGGGAGGTGACTCAGGAGGTAAGAGGGCTTCCTTTGCAAGAATGAGTTCGAATCTCCACATTAAAGAAAATGTCAAGCATGTCTACACATACCTATAACTTCAGCACCAGCAAACAAATAAATCCCAAGCACTCACTGGCCAGCCTACCCAAAACGGTGGGCATCCAGTTCAGTGAGAGACTGGTCTCAAGACAAGAAGGTGAAGAAAAATTGAGGAAGACATTTGACTTCATCCTCTGGTCACTGCATGGGCACACATAGGTACTCACGTGTACACACCACCACCACCACCACCACCACCACCACCACCACCACCTCCAGAGGATTATACAGGTTCTATGCAAGTGTTTCATCATTTTACACAGGAACCTGGGCACCACAGATTTTGGTATGGAGTAGTCATTCAGTCCCTGGTTTGTGACCCAGAGGGACAAGAGTACAATTCCACATTGCTACCAAGAATTCCCTTCTGGCAATTTGGCCTCTCTGAGTCTCTGGCTCATCTCCAGTTAAACAAAGATACTACTGTTAACTATGCAGGTAAAAGACTTGGCAAGCTATGAGGTGTGGTATGAATTAAAGTTCTGAGAATTTTTTTAACTTCCTTTTTTTACTCATTCTTTGTGTCTTTCCCATCACACATCTCTATTCATTTCCCTTCCCTTCATATCTGCCCTCTGCCCTTGCAACCTCCTTCAAAAAACAAAATAAAATGTAAGAGAAATAAAAGGAAGAATCTCATCATGGAAGCCATAGTGTGACATAGTGAGTCACACAGTAAACACTTTTATCCACATGTCTTTACTTGCAAGTGTTCATTGCATTGCTCTAGTTCCAGGCCTCTGTTTTCTGCTACACTATCAACTCTGGGCCCTCACTTGGCCTCCTCTTGAATACCCTGCTGTTACCCTGTGTCATGAAGATTCTGCAGCTTTGGGTCTGCAGGACCTGCCCCTCCACATGCTCCAGCAGATCACAGATGGGGTAGATGTTGGTTCTGGGCCTGGGTCATTGCAGGGGTGGTCAGCCCGCCAGTTTTCCCCTTCTTCACCACCAGGGTAAGTTCTCCAGCCCTGCCCTGGCTAGTTCACCCTTTGCAGCAATGAGCAAGGGGCGGGGCCTGTTTTCATGTCCTTAGGGCTGGCTCTCCCACACCTACACCTTCAGGGCCAGCTCTACTGTGTTGCCCAGGAGAAGTATCTGAAATGCTGCAGCTAGTGAAGGACAGAGCCCACTTTCCTGGGTGCTGTAACTGGTAAGGGGGAGGGTCAGCTCCCTTATCTGTGGAGAAATGAGTGACAAGGGGTAAGGAGGGCATCTTGAGAATTTTCTAGAGTATATTTATATAAGGTTGAAATAAAACTAAGAGTCTGATTTCAAGGGAAGAAGACATGGTCTAAAATACACAAGGTAATTATTTTGAGAATGAGAGAAAAAAAAAATCAATCCTCCCAAACAGGAGGGGATTAGACTGACAGCTGAGGGGCATCCATCTTGGAAGAAAATATTTCTTATTATATGAGGAATAATAATAATAATAAATGTCTGTGTGTGGTGGCCCCCTTCTCCTGACTTCCTGGAGGAAGGACTAGAGAGAATAAGGTAACTGGATTTTTCTCTGGATATCTTTAACACAATACAGAGGGTGATTATGACTCATTGCATTTCTGAAGTCTTATTGAAAAAGCTACTGAGAATCAAACAATATCAGCAGATCACAGGTTCTCATGATGCCAAGATCTTAGTCACCCCAAGCCCAAACCATGTATCAGCACTAGTTCAAGGTCTAGACCTTAGGACCCTGTTTCCATGGGAACTCCCCAAGTCTAGGCCTACCCTTGAATGGTCAGTGAGGCAAAGTGGATGTAGCTCTTTATAAACGGCCCTGGAGCATGATGGATAAAGATGCACTTTATCCATCTTTATTTCTCATCTGCATTTCTCACTCTGGATCATAATGGGGTCCATACTCAAGAAGAAATTGCTGAATCAGGCATCTGTGCCGAGGGGACCAAGCATTCCTTCCTTGGGGCCTTGGGGACTCAAGCAATTGCCCAACTCCATGGCCTCTAGCTCCCCTTAAGTGTGATAGATGGGCTGAGTTTTCCTGGCAGTTTAAACACTTTGCATTGATTTGTGTATTAGTTTGTATATTGTTTTGAGAGACCAATTTCAAGAGAGGCTTTGCCCATCGTCCATCAAAGCTCATGGGTGCTTTATCTTCATTCTGAGTTAGCTGCTCATCAGACTCAGGGCAGGCAGCTGCCAAGAGATCTACCGCAGGGGGCCTCCATCAGTCACAGTGTGGGGAGCACTCTGCCTCAGGTCTCATAAAACTCAGGAGGAGGAAGCCATGTTCCACTTTCAACTCATTCTGCTCCTTGGAGAAAATCTGGGCTATTGAGGTTTAGGATTCCTACCACTTCCAGAGATGAGAGAGTTATCACACAACCAGAGATGTGGAAACTGAGTCAAGTACCATAGAACAGAACAGATATAAAGCCAGCTGCATCCTCACAGTGATGTGAAATGGACAGATGGAAACATCTGTGGAAAACAAGATACTCTCTCCTTTAAATGCTAAAACATCTGTACCAGAGATGTGACTATACAGTCTTGACAGAGAGACAAGGGGCAGTGAGTATGAGGTCCAAACAGGCAACCCCTTCCCCAGCCTCATGATTTTATCTTCTCCTAGACCCTCCCAGAGAAATCAAGAGGAAGGATACAACACACATCCAGAAAAACAACGTTACAAAGTGCCCACCAGAGCAGCAGCGTCCATGTCACTGCTGTGCTTGAGAGGTAGGTACAGTGTCCCTTAAGGTTTACACATAGAAACTTGGTGCCCAGTGTGGTAATACTGAGAGATGATGGAACCTTTAAGAGGTGGCATTAGATTCAAGGTCAGTGGTGGTGCTGGCCCTGAAAGGGATTAACGTAATTCTCCTGGGCTGTTATAAAACAGCAAGCCTGACTTCTCAACATTCTCCAGCTTCCTGTCTTGCCATGTGATCTTTTCCTCTCATGCATGTTTATGACTCAGCGCCATTGGCTGGGAAGCGCTGTAGCCAGGGGACCTCTTGCCAGAACTGGCACGGTCCAAAAACTGTGAGCTAAATAAGCCTTTTCTTTCAAAGTTACCCAGCATCTGACATTTTGGTGCGGTGACTAACGCAATTACGAAGAGTGAGGCTTCCCTGCTCAGAGAAATCTCCATCATCCCTTTGTACCTCTCTGCACAGCAAGCGGACCCTCCATGCCACCCTGTCCCTGCCTTTCTGGGACTTGCACTAGAAAGTTCCCGTTGTGTCCACATTGAAGTGGCTGGTGATGAATCAATGAAGGAAGACCAGGACCACTGTCTGGTGTGAGCCAAGAGGACGACAGAGAGTCACAATGACAGAAGTCACTGAAGCGGCTTCAATGGGTGATGAGAAAACTGAGTATATGTCAGGAGGAAGGAACATGGTTTAAATAAGTGGGCTTTGCCTTTTTAAATTCTTTCTTTTAATTTTTAAGATTAAAATGTAATTACATCATGTTCTCCTTCCCTTTCCTTCCTCCAAAGCCTCCCATGTGTTCCTCCTTGCTCTCTTACAGCATTACTGCTTTCCTGGAAATATTGTTTGGAAACCTCATGGGCAGCAGGGACAGCCGACACTGCCCAGTACACTTGTCACATTTACACGGGGGTCACTTCAGGGGTTACTTGCCCACCACCGCCATCAGATTGCCTCCATTTATCCTCATGAAAAGGGTGTTAGTTAAATTACCAGGTAAATGAATGCCATAGGGTTACAGCTTAACAAGAGAAATATGTCTCTAACCCTTTAACAGTCCAACGTTACATTTAAGGATGGTCAATGACTTCCTCCCAGTGACGGCATCATGCAGACTCAGGTGTCATGTAGAAGAGCCCAGTTCCATAAACTACTAGAGCTATGTGGTACAAGTAGAAAGTTTATTGGGAAACTCACAGGGAGGGAAATGGACAGTTTTCCTCAGGGCAACTCAGCCCCCTTCTGACCTGTGGCTCAACTAGGGACTCACAGTCCAATATGATAAGCAATAGCGCCATGGGGACCTTTAAACTTACATATTAATAAATGAAAATAAATAGAATGTAAAACCAGTTCTCATTTGCACCAGCCTGATTTTGAGTGTTCAATAGCCAGCCACAGTAGTTCATGGCTGCCATCTTGGACAGTGCAGATGAGGCTGTTTCAGCATCACAGAACATGTTACTGGCCATGGTTGTCCCAGAACCTCAGTCCCCTGATACCAACAATCAAAAGGTGAAAGTGGGGGTACAGAAAAGGCCTCTACCCCCCCTTCCTCTTTACTGCCATGTGCAGAAAGAATTGCTGTCCCCCTAACAGTCTATGCATGTGTCCTGTGCACACTCTGTTTTGTCCTGCAGATGCATGCAGCAAGGCACGCATCCCAGTAGCACTTCCATACCAGGAACAGGAGGGTGATGTGGTCCATCAACAGCTGCTGGGACCTCAAGTCCGCCTTCCCTCTTCCCAGCTGAGGGAGTCAAGGATCAGAAGAGTGAAGTGAGACAACCAGATCATAAAGGGAGCAGGGGAGTGGGGGAGGTAAGGTTAGAACCCTGGCTGTCTGGCGCCCCCTAGATGGACCTTCTAAGACAAAGCACTAACTTGGGCATGGGAAGCAGCCTCTGTGAGGCAGCACACATTTCCTCAGCCTCCCCAGCACTGGCCAAGGCTGAGAAAGTCAAAAAGAACATGCAGAGCTGGGTAATAAGGGAGCTTTCTTAACACAGCCAACTGGGAGATCGCCCTGGCTATTGCTTTAGGGGAGGGTATCAGCAGCTAGAGCCTTTACTTCAGAGTCAAACTCAAACCGGAGAGAGAGACAGACAGACAGACAGGCAGAGACAGGGAGGGAGGGAGGACAATATATTGATGGATGCAGCTCTTTCAAAACTGAATGTCCTGCCCATCTCCTGTCTCTAAGGTACATCTCTGTATCTAAGATGTAGGGCTTCTGCAGAACCTTAAGCTGACTATGGAGGAGAAAGAGGAACCTGATCCCCAGGACAGGCTACTCTGGAAAACCAGAGTGAGATCATTCTGCAAGATGCCATTGTCCCTCTGCCACGTGCACCAAACAGACTGCCCTTGACAAATCAAGATTCCCCCTGCTCTGAGGGGGCAGACATGACCCCTTGGGATTTCTAACCCCTTATTTAATGTCACATTGTATCTAAGCAGTACCCACCCGGTACTTGATGCAGCAGGATGGGAAAGGTATTCACTCGACTTCTGGTTCAAATGCAGATGCTATGGTGTGGGGGAATCTCAGACTGGTTCCGTACCTCTCCAGGCCTCAGTTTCTCTATATTAACAATACCACGCCCCCTCCAGGTCTGACACCTGTCATTCATTATAAAAGTCTCACCCACCCAGCTGCTTTAGAAAGTACACTGCTGTCACCCCACTAAGAACAGGCATTTCCCTCCTCCATTTCTCATATACCACCGAGACCCATACCATGGAGATCTGGGATACAGAAGTCTCTGCACAGCGGGAACCCAGTAGAAACTGGTGGCTGGGTACTAGCATATGTCTAGTCCTGACTGTTAGTGGTGGGGTGGTGGCTACTACACTCCTATACTGATAAAAATCCATGAATCATTCTTCTGGCAGCATCTTGCTCCACGGAGCCTGGTCCCACCCTTTCTCTGTGCTCACATGAGGCCAACTCCTTGTTCTCCAGAAGCAGATGTGGCACCTTCTGTGAGTGAGAAGGAGAGTCTCCCCCCAGGCACAATTCACTACCTGGACTTGCCAGAACCACTTGTCATCCTCTGCCAGAAAGAAACAAGATGTCCATGGCCACCATGCTACTCCTGATGTCTGTGGCAGCACCATCCTGCTTACGTGGCCCCATGCTGGCAGGCGCTGCTAGAAAATCACACCCTGGGACAGAGATCGCCACCCTCACACCCTCCTACAGTTTCAAGACTAGGAGACTCTCCCTCACACTTGTTCTCCTGTCTTGCATATGCAGATGTTCTTATTTCCACCCCACTCCCACCCTGCATGACAGCTCCACCCTCCAGAGGCAGATGTTACACAAGGCCCACCTCACCCTGGAATTTCTGGTTCTCTAGACTGCATCAGCAATGGTTAATTTCCATTGTCAACTTGACTGGATTGAGAATCACTATGGAAACACACCTGTGGGTGAGCCTCTAGGAACGTTTCCAGAAAGGATTAATGAAAGAGGGAAAACTCAGCCTATATGGGGTGTTGCCATCCCTTAGGCTGGGATAGCAGACTGAATGAAATGGAGAAAATCAGCAGAGCCTCCCCCAGCATCTGTTTCTCTCTGCTTCCTAAAGGTGGATGCAGTGTGACCGGCTACTTCATAATCCTGCCACCCAAGCCTTCCCCACCATGATTGACAGCTACTTCAAGATCCTGCCACCCATGCCTTCTCCACCATGATCGACAGCTACTTCAAGATCCTGCCACCCATTCCTTCTTCACCATGATTGACAGCTACTTCAAGATCCTGCCACCCATGTCTTCCCTGTATAATTGACAGCACTCTCAAACTGGGAGGCGAGATAAACCTTTCCTCCCTGAAGATGCTGTTGCCAGGCATTTTGTCACAGCAACAAAACCAAAGTAACTTATAGAGCATCCAAACACAACGCTAGCCAAACACAGCCGCCAGAACTGCACTTGGCTAGGCCTGCAGCAGAATCACGTCAGTTACGACAGTTTCTTCCACACTACTATGACAATATCTGGCAGAAACAACTGAAGGGAAGAGAGATATACTGTGGCTATCTTCAGAGAGTTTTGGTGTATAACGGGGCAGGGGGAGGCACAGTATTAGGAGTTCAGTTCATGCGGTACAAGCATGGGCAGACTATTCATATCATGGCAGACCAGAAGCAAAGCGGGAGCCAGGGCCAGGGATAGCCAAGGGTCTTTCCCTAGAGGCCCACTTTCAAACACGTGACAGCAGGGGACATTTCAGAGTAAACCTAGAGAATCTTCCTTGAATGAAGCCCAAGACACCCCTAATAATGAGACTATGATCAACTTGCCCAGAGGAATCATGGCACCTAAGGGTGGACAAGAGATAAAAGGGGATTGCGCCTCTGCTAAAAATACATAAGGAAAAAACCATCAGTGGCCATTTGTCCATGTCCGACCCTCATATGTCATCCTTCTTCCAACTTTCCCCAAGGAGTCCAAGATTCTAGACCTTTCCATTCTCCTCTCTTTAAAACCTACCTCTTCAAACTACAGCCAACTCTCTATACATAAGAAAAACACATAGAGTTATTCAGAAACAGAGAAATACAAATTAGGACTTCTCTGAGGATCTACTTATTATCACCATCAAGTTAGAAAGAGAAGTCTGAAAACCCCAGTGCTGTATTACTGTGGGTAATTGGTAAATGAGAAGAGTGAGCTGATGCTTTAAGATATTTGCACTTTGACAGGCATGGTGGTGCACACCTTTAATCCCAGCACTTGGGAGGCAGAGGCAGGCAGATCTCTGAGTTCAAGTCCAGCCTAGTCTACAGAGTGAGTTCCAGGACAGCCAGGGCTACACAGAGAAACCTTGTCTTGAAGAAGAAAAAAAAAAGAGAGAGATTTGCACTGTATTTTTCTGGGGTACAGGAAACATGGAAACACACACACACACACACACACACACACACACACACACACACACACACACACACACACATCTTTGTTCTTCATTCCTGGCTGAGCTCCTAAAATTCTTTGTATTTCCTAATTGGAGTGTCTTGTTATTTATAACAAGCTCCCAGTCTCCAGCTGGAAGATTCCTCACTAGAAAGACACCCAGAACTCTGTACTGCTCTTCATTGAGGACACAACCCAGGAACAGTGCCATGGAAAGGTGAGGGAAATGGAGCATTGGCACATGTAACGGGGACTCTGTGCCCTCCAGGTCCCACCTTGCTCAGCACAGTCCTGCTTTCTCTCAGCCATCACACAGGGAGGACCATTACAGATCCTTCTTCTCACACTAAAGTTGAAGCCATGGAAATGGCTCAGAGAGTGCCCTGGCCAGCCACCTCACAGCTAGGACAGAATGACTGTCAGAACCAAAGGTCCTTGGCCACCAGGTCAATGTTTTTGTGGAAGTTCCATCAAAATATGCACCTCTTGAGGCGGGGTTCTTACAACAGCTTTGAGTCAGCAGTGGCCAGGAGACATGTGGAGCCCCACCCCCACCCCCCCACCCCCCGCTAAAACAGAAAAATCGATACAAAGCTAGTATTGCACATTTTCTTAAGATTTATTTTTATTTATGTGAATGTGTGGTGGTAGATGCCTGCCAAGGCCAGAAGAGGGTGTCAAATACCCTGGAGCCAGAGTTACAGGTGGTTGTGAGTCACCCAACATGGGTGCTAGGAACTGAACTCAGTCCTCTGCAAGAGCAGCAAGTGCTCTAACTGCTGAGCCAGCTCTCCAGCACAGTTAACTTGCTTTGCTTGTGATTTGTGAGTCTGGAAGCAGAGAGCAACATGGACCAAAACAGTTCCAAATGCTCTGCTCTGACACGTGGGCAGATTGTATCAATGGCCAGAGAGAGGGAACTGACCTACAAAAGGTGAATGTGAAATATAGAAAGCTCTGCAGATTAAGGCTTGGCCTTCACCTTGTTTGAACCAGTTTAAATGGTTGGTTGTCCGAACACGGTTGGCTAAAGTCCAGCTGTTGGGATGGCTGAGAAAGAGTCACCTGTCAGATGCGTGGCTCTCTGCATCGTGTTAGGAGATAGTCAGTCTACCATGGACAGAGAAAGTTTCAGGCCAAACAAGAGATGTACAGAGGCAACTTTAGGCCAAACTTCATTCAAGTTAAAATCATCATTTATTATATTTTGTTTGAATGAATAGACATTGTGTTGTACCTTCTCTGAGCTCAGAGCTCTAGCTAAGCTAATTAATGATAATAATTTATATCCCCAACTGTCATAGTCACGTTTTCCTAGTGGCTATGAAGGATCCCAGACACTGAGGCAGGCACAATAGTCTAATAAAGAGAGCTTTTAATGCTATTTTGTGAAACACTATAAGCAAGAGCCTGTGATGTGTCTTCTTGCAGAATCAGCCTATGTATAGAACAAAAAAGGGAAGAAAACAATTAGACAAATACAGCCAGTATTTATTATGCTTAAAGCACTCAGGAAAAGAAAGCATCCATTCACAGATGCCCTGTCTGGGAAACTCCATTGTGTCGGCTACAGTGGTGATTCAGTGGGTTGCATCATGCCTGCACTCCTTTTAGGCTAAATTTATTAAACACTAAACGCTGTGGCGAGGTGTCTGGCAGCTGTTCCCATTCAGACACTGTGAGTTTCCCATCTTCCCCTGGCTGACTACTGCCCAGCCCAGCCAGACACAGCACTCATGTCAGCCAGATTAAAGTACTCAAAACCTTCCAGAACATAACTGTTCATCACCTATAATGTATGTCAAAAGCAGGCCTGGAGAGTTCCAAGGAGATAACCACAGCAACACAATAAACACCTTGGGGGATGTAGATTGGGTAAGGCCATCCACGATGGATGAGAGTGTGGTAAGTCAACAAGACATGGGGCTCATGAGGACATTCCTGTTGGGGAGCTTGTGGTCACACATTAGAGGCACATTAAGGTCCTTAGACATGGCTGGCCTGGTTGCTGTGACAGAGCAAGGGCTATCAACATAGCCAGAGGGAGAATGGGTAAGTGAGATGAATAGAGATCAGAGTCTGTTATAAGCAATTCCATTACAAAGAAAATTTCACCTTAACAAAAATATATACATGCCCCAGGCACTAGACCATAATAACCACATGCTGCTGAAATAAGGCAGTGTGAGGCATGCTGTTTCCCTCCTTCTACATAAGTCTCCACTTACAACAGCACCCCAGTGTACACGCTTTCGCCTCTGCAGAAAATGACCACACCCACCTCCTTCTATCCTGACTGTGAGAGACGACTTTAAGATGCCCTAGTGGAGGTTCAAATCTTAATGGGAATCATTGCTTCATCTCACAGATTTCCATCCGACCAGACACCCAGCTCTGATGTCATCAGCAAGATTACTTATAATGTTAGGGTACCACTTCCAAATATGCAGAACCAAAGATTCTGAGAGGCATAAGGGTACTGTCTTCTGCAAGGAACTGAAGCAATGTCTCAACAATGAAGAGCACAGCCTACTCTTGCAGAGGATCTGAATGCACTTCTGGCAGCTTACAACCAATGGATCTAACTGCAGCTCTAGAGAATCTGACGCCCTCTTCTGGCCTCCACAGACACTGCACTCACCTGCACAAACCCACACTCAGACAAACACGTATACACATACTTTAAACATAAAAACCTTTAAACATTTTAATATATCTTGTTTTTATCACCCATAAAGTTTAATTTGATATTATGTTTGCCTTTTAATTTCTAGATCTTTTTCACATGTAAGTCTTTAATTTTTATGGTTAAATATGCTATTTCCTTTGTCTGACCTCTACACTCATGCACATGCACAGGCCCCTGACACACACCTATGGACTTTTTGCTGTTTTCTTAAATTTTTTTTTTATTTAGGGAACACAACATGATGGTTTGATATACATGTGTGTTATTATTCACTGTAGTCAAGTAAACTAACACATCCACCCCAACATTTATCTATTGGGTGTGTTAAGAGCACCTAAAAAATCTAATCTTTCATCAAAGCTCCAGAATGATCAAAGGTGTATATTGTGGTTTTGCTTTTATAGGAAAGAGACTGGAAACAACATTCATGTCCCTCAACAGAGAAATACACAAAAATTAATTCATCCTTGCAAAAGGACAGTGCAGAACAAGCAAAAATGAACAAACCAGAGCTACATGTGTCAGCATGGACCATGGAGGTGGGGAAGGCAAGGCATCTGCAGCCTGATACCCTGATAAGAAGCCAGAAACATGCACAGCAGTACATTCATGGATATTCAGGGTATAAGGACATGCACAAAAATGAAAATATCAAACCAGAATATTGGAATCAGGTAACTAGCATGGGTTTCACTACCTCTCTAGTATTTTGTTTCTTAGCTACATGATGTTCATTAAATAAGTATTTGATGTTTTATTCATATATAAAATATTCAATAATTTAAAATAAAAAATAGTGATACAGACAACATAACATATTCCATGTAAGCTGTTTGTGGTGGTGCACGCCTTTAATCACAACTCAAGGAAGCAGAGGCAGGCGGATCTTTGTAAGTTTGAGGTCAACCTGGTCTACTTCATTTTCAGGCCAGCCAGGGTTACATAGTGAGACCCTGTCTCAAAATAAAACAAAGCCCCCAAAACAAAATACTCCATCTAACTTCTAGCTGGAGAGACAGCCTAGCAGAAAGCTACTTGCCACCAAGTCTGACAATCTAAATTCAATCCTTAGGACCCGTTTGGTGGAAGGAAAGAACTAACTCCTGAAAGTTGTTTTCTGACCTCCACATTCACACCATGACACATGTGCATCACCCTCACACACATGCTAATGTATGTGTAAATGTAATTGTAATGTAAATGTAAATGCAAATGTAAATGTAATTCTTAATTTTTTTCTTAGAGAGATAGCAGTTCTCTGTGTAGCCTTGGCTGTCCTGGAAGTTGCCCTGTAGATGAGGCTGGCCTCAAACTCACAGAGATCTGCCTGCCTCTGCCTCCTGAATACTGGGATTAAAGGTGTGTGCCATCACTGACCAGCCAGCTGTAATTTTTAAAGGTTTAAAAAATGGTTCTATTTACATGTTTGGGTTACTATCTTAGTTAGGGTTTCTATTGCTGTGAAGAGAATCATGACCATGGCTACTCTAATCAAAGAAAACATTGAATTGGGGTTGGCTTACAGGTTCAGAAGTTAAGTCTATTTTCATCACGGCAGCATGCAGACAGAGATGATGCTGGAGAGCGAGCTTGGAGTTCTACATCTGAATCCACAGGCAGCAGGAAGAGAGTGTGACACCAAGCCTGGCTTGAGCTTCTTAAACCTCAAAGTCCACCCCCTGTGACACACTTCCTCCAACAAGGCCACACCTCCAGTAATGCCACTCCTTATGAGTCTATGGGGACCATTTTCATTCAAACCATTCCAGTCACAATGATGCTGTGACTCATCTGCCCATAATCTCAGTCACTAGTCTGCTGCAGAATATTTGCTTAACAATGCAAAGATGTGTTGCATTTGTTTAACTATATAAAAATGTGTTGCATTTGTTTCATTATGTAAAGATGTGTTGCTGTTTTACCTTGACTGCCTAAGGTACCTGATTGGTCTAAAAAAAAAAAAAAAACTAAATGGCCAATAGCAAGGGAAGATATATAGATGGGACTTCCAGGCAGGGAGAGTAAGTAGGAAGAAGAATCTAGGCTCGAAAAAGGAGAAGAAAGAAAAAGAGATGACAGGGGCCAGCAGACAGACATGGAGGAAACAGGAAAGTAGGACATACAGAATGAAAGAAAGGTAAAAAGCTCCAAGGCAAAAACGTAGATGAATAGAAACAAGTTAAGTTAAAAGAGCTAGTGGGACTGGCCTAAGCTAAGACCAAGCATTCATAATTAATAATAAGTCCCCGTGTCTTTAACTGGGAGCTGGCTGGCAGCTCAAAGAAAATGCCAACTACACTGGTTCTACCCAGGTACAAGGGTTCCCATCCCCTACAAATGCATCATGCAGTGGCAGTCCCCTAAGGCCAGACTGAGGAGTAGACCAGTGTCTTAGTTAGAGTTTTTATTGCTGTGAAGAGACACCATGACCATGGCAACTCTTATAAGGAAAACATTTAATTGACAGAGCTCGCTCACAGTTTCAGAGGTTCAGTCAATTATAATCGTGATGGGGAGCATGGTGGCATGCAGGCAGACATTGTGCTAGAGGAGTAGCTGAGAGTCCTACATCTGGCAGACAACAGGAAGTCGACTGAAACACTGGGCATAGGAAAACTCAAAGTCCACCCCCACAGTGACACACTTCCTCCCACAAGGCCACACCTCCTAATAGATTATGGGGGCAAATTACATTCAAACCACCACAACCAGGGTTAGGACAAGTTTCAGGAAGTGTTTCACTGCACCATGTGGACTTGCTACTTTATTTACTGTGTAGTTGCCTCTTACTGTGTTCTCAGTGTCTTTAGAAAATGAGTTTTTAGGATGACTCGAGTAATGTTCTTACTTCAGAGAATTGAAGGATAAATATCTAGAGCAAAATCCCCCATACTGCTAACAGCCAGAGGCATTGTTGACCAGTATGTATATTTACATTAGGATTCACTGCAACATCATTATGTGTCTTTATTTGGTAAGTTTTCTTTAACAACATAACTGTATTAACAATGTATTGCTTAAGCTTATGGATGAATCAATATTCTTCAAGAATTACTTTAAGACACAGGGAAAGACACAGGGATCACCCAGCAATGGAGAAATGAAGATGAGATCTACAGGAGCAAACTGGGGGTGAGGGGGGTAATAAAGGGCAAGGTCAGGGGAAAGAGAGCTTAGAGGAGCGGGAGGTTTGAGCTGGATCAGGAACAGAGTGGGAGAACAAGGAAAGAGATACCATGATAAATGAAGACACCATGGGAATAAGGAGAAGCAGAGTGCTAGGGAGGTCCCCAAGAATCCACAAAGATGACTCCTCTATAGACTACTGGCAATGGTTGAGAGGGTGCCTGAGCTGACCTACTCTGTTGATCGAATGGCTGAATACCCTAACTGTCATGATAGAACCCTCATCCAGTGACTGATGGAAGCAGATGCAGAGATCCACAGCCAGGTCCCAGGCAGAGCTCCAGGAGTCCAATCGATGAGAGAGAGGAGGGATTCTATGAGAAAGAGATATCAAGACCATGACTGAAAAAAGTACTGAGACAACTAGCCAAACTAGTAGAACACATAAACTGTGGACCAATAGCTGACGAGACCCCATGGTACTGGACTAGGACCTCTGGACAAGTGAGACAGTTGTTTAGCTTGAACTGTTTAGGGGGCCCCCTGGGCAGTGGAACCAGGACCTGTCCCTAGTGCATGAGGCAGCTTTTTGGAGCCTAGTGCCTATGGTGAGACACTTTACAAAGCCTTGGTGCAGGGAGGAGGGGCTTGGACCTGCCTCAACTGAATGTACCAGGCTCTGCTGACTCCCCGTGGGAGACCTTGCCTTGGAGGAGGTGGGAATGGGGAGGTTGAGGGGGAAGGCTGGGGGATGGGAGGAGGGAGGACAGGGGAATCTGTGGTTGGTATGTAAAATGAATAGAAAATCTCTTTAAAAAAGGAGGAAAAAAAGAATCATTTTATCATTGAACATCAAGCACTTATTTTGTTCTTTACAAAAATACATTTATATCTATAGTATAAAAAATTAATTTAATTTTCCACATATCACTGTAATTAAATATCGAGCTCACCCAGCACAGCAAGCAGATAGAGGGCCAGCAGTAAACAGCTCAACTGGTTGACTATCTCACAGCTCAGCTGGTAGGGAAGTTCTCCACAGCTTTTGAGCGCGCTCAAGTTCCTGCTGTCCCTCCAAGGCCCTATCTTTGAGAAGCTTGTTAAGTGGCAGCTGTTGTGGTTTGAATGGGAAATGTCCCCCATAGGCTCCTGTTTGAGCCTTTGGTCCCCAGGTAGTGGCGCCACTGGGGAAGGTTGTGAAACCTTAGAGACTCCAGATCCTGGCTGGAGGAAGTGAGTCTCTGGGGGTGGGCCTTGAGGCTTCCTAGCCTGACCTGGCTTCCTGTTCTCTCTCTGCTGTCTGACTTCTGATACAGTGTGATGAGTGGGCCATTCTTCCCCACCGTGATGGACTCCATCTGGAAGCATAAGCCAAAATAAACCCCTTTTCCCATGCTTTAATCAGAGTATCTTACCACTGTAGCTGAAGAGAAACTAGAATACAGGCTAATTAAGATGGTAGAACTGCTAGAAGATGATGATGATGATGATGATGACGACGACGACAATAATGTATTGTGGCTTTTTGTTTTTGTTTTTTTTTGTTTTTTGTTTGTTTGTTGTTTTACAAAATTTCCCTTCAGAAGTTTAAAAACAGCAATCTGAAAATGTCTCAGCACCCTCACCACACAGACCAATTTGCACTTTGATCAGTCATACGAAAAGTTTGCTACTCTAAAACATGAGAACAATGGACTCCCACCCTTTGCTGTTTCCTTTGAGGCCCTAGGGCTGAACCCGGGACCTTGTTCACGCTCTCCACCACTGAACTCCAGCTGCAGCCCTTCTTTGCTTTTGGTGGTTAGACAGGGGTCTCACTAAGTCACCCAGGCTGCCCTGGAACTGACTGTGCAGCCCGGGCAGGCCTTGGCTGGTCAATCTCCTGCCTCGGCCTCCTAAGCTGCTTCAGTAACAGTCCTGCACCACCAGCTTCAACTCTGTTTGATCTTAATTTGCAACTAAGAAGTAGGAAAGCTACGAGGACCTTTTCATGCTCTCACTGTTTGATTTTATGCTACTCACCCATGCCCTGAGCAACTTTCAAACTTCTCAATCTTCTAAACCTGAAGGTTTCTCCCAGCCTTCTGATATTTACACAGACTGGGGGGAAAGAAGACACACCTTCACAGCCTGTGTGACTTCATTTGTTTGTCCTCAGACGTAAGATTTAGAAGTCACAGTTACCAATCCTTGTAGTGTTAGGACATTAGAAAGACAATCTGCCACTGCCTGTGCTTTTATTTTACTATAAAAAGATGGCTGCAGAGATGGCTCGTTGGTTAAGAGTACTGCCTGCTCTTCCAGAGGATCCTGGTTCAATTCCTAGCACCCACATGGTCTAGATTCCGGGGGACCTGACACCCTCTTCTGACCTTCAGGGATACCAGGTATACACGTGGTTCACATACATACATACCTGCAAGCAATACATGCATAAATACAAAATAAATAAATCTAAAAAGCAAATGCAAAAGAGAGAGGTGGTAATGGGAGAAAGCATACAAAGTAGGGAGATACATTTCAACACATCTACAAGAATGTTAACTTCATAGCTAAGGATGGCCCCTCAGAGAGTGAGGTTTTAATCCTGTACTGGTAATTTTGCTGAGGAAGATAAAAATGTGGACACCTGTGTGTGGTAGTGCCTGCCTGTAGGCTGGCATTTGGGAACCTCTGTCTCAGGAGCTCATGTCGTCCCTTTATCTTCCTGGAATCGCTCCTTGTCATCAGTACCACCACCCCTAACCACAGCCAAGTGTCCTCAAGCACATTCCCTACCAGAGACCATTTGTCATTGAAACAGAAACCAGGTTTAAGTGTTCCAGCTACCAGGGAGCAGAAGGTCCTGGCAGGTGAGTATCACACAGCACCATGCTGTGACAGTCAGCAACCCTCTGTCTCCTGAAGAAGGTCCTGGAAGGTGAGTATCACACAGCACCATGCTGTGACAGTCAGCAACCCTGTATCTCCTCTACCATTCCTAATGCTGTCTAGGATTCTCTTCCTGACTGGCCACAAATCTCTGTCCATCCTCACTGTCAAGTCACCCCATGCAGCACCCCTAGAACAATCTTATGATACCTGTTCTCTTGCCTCTGCACTTGAAATGCCCATACCTTCCCCCACCCTAACTCTGGCATCCAAGGCTCCCCCTCAAGGGTCGTCCAACTTCTTCCAGTCTGATCTTCCATAAGAAGCTTGGTGCTGCCTTTACTGCCCAGCTCGACTTAACTGGTTTGTACTTTATTTAGCAAATATTTATATGGCACTTAGTATGTGCCCACTGTGGGTCTAGGCACTTTCCAAATATCCACCAACTGGGATTGAAGAAGGAAGCACAGATGCCTTCCTTTCTGCTTGCCTCCACTGTCCTCCCCATTCCCACATCTTGTCTGATCTCCTCTGGCTCCCTATTATATATGTTTCTATCAGACATCCAGACATTATCCCTGGATACTTTCTTCCCCACTTCACCTCTCCAATCAGCAAAAATATTGGAAGATGAAGACAAAATGTTTGAGGCCTGTTGGCCGGGCCAATATCATATTTCCAGTGAACCCTTGGACCCTTAAGGAATTTAACATTAGGATGATCTAGTTTAACCTGCTTCTCTCTGAGGTCCAAAAGGGCAACA
Source organism: Peromyscus maniculatus bairdii (assembly GCF_049852395.1). Classification (NCBI taxonomy): domain Eukaryota; kingdom Metazoa; phylum Chordata; class Mammalia; order Rodentia; family Cricetidae; genus Peromyscus; species Peromyscus maniculatus. Next base: position 58,433,620 of record NC_134854.1, on the reverse strand, counting down.
GGGCTTGCCATAAGTCAGGCCTCTATTTAGTGAAAGATAAGACTACTACTCAGGACTCCTGTCTCCAAGAATAGTGTCACATCTACTATGCCACAGAAGTCCTTGATGTGTGTTCATTATGCAGATCCCTGAAGCATCAACTTGGTGTTCCAAAAATATCAGATCGTGATTGATGCCACTTTCAAGCTCAGGATCCCTCCCCCGTGGGGCCAGAGTCATGTCTACCATCACAGTCTGGGATGACACCCAAGTATGCACAGTGGTGCGTGCAGAATGGTGCCTCCTGCATTTAAACCATGACTCATCGTCTCAAATGTCCCTGCACTTACAGGATAGCAGGGAGCTGGTGAACTCTCAGCACATGTGCTGAAGGAGACAGTGTTTCCAGAATATTTCCTTATGTGTGTGTGCGCATGTGTGCAAGTGTGCATACACACACACACACACAGAGAGAGAGAGAGAGAGAGAGAGAGAGAGAGAGAGAGAGAGAGAGAGAGAGAGAGAGAGAGAGAGAGAGAGAGACAGACCCCAGTGGCTGATACCTGCTTTGGCTAGGGAGAGCATCTACAAACATTCCAAGCTAGATTGCTTTCTGAGTGAGGCCGATTGTTCACACCCATGAGAAAGGCACGTGAGATCAGAAAAGAAGCTAGGAGCCCCCACTGATGGAGGGAACTTTCCTTCTGATCTGCTTGGCAAAGCTGGAAGAACTTTCCCAGATGTCTGCACTCCAAAAGCTCATACGGGTCAGAGTGACCACTCAGGACAAACCCAAACACCTGTGGTTAGACACGCAAGAAAATGGTACTGAACTTTAAAAAGACCACATTCAAAACAAAGCAAACATTCCAAGTGATATGACGCTAATCAATCAATACCGGCTGGGGAGGACTCGCCTTAGCTCCCGAGGCTCCCCCAAGCTCCCAGTGCCAACAGACCTGAGCTGCTCTCAATGTCTGTCAAAGAAGCCTCTTTTGCTGTGGGCAGAAGTCAGCAGAGAGATGCATAACTGGCCAAGGTGCTGAGAATGTGAGATTGGTGCTCATCCCTAACCAGGGCATCAAGGTCCAAGAAACACCATGAAGAGAAGATGAAAAGAACGGAACCGGCAGAGGATGGGAGAGTGCAGGGAGAAGCTGTCTTCTTCAGCACGCCTATCATACTCAGGAGCTTGCAGCAACTGAGGTCACCTACACAAGACCAAGCCAGCCAAAATCCTAGCACAGATGATGTAGAAGATCTCCAGGCTCCAGCCCTTACTGAGGGGCTATTGGCAGCAAAGAGTTTCTGGGGGTGGAGAATCGGTGCTTTTTATGGATGGCCCCATGTTCGTGCCCATATGGGCAGCACTAATTGGACTTAATGGGTCATCAAACAAGAAAATGATATTGTGAGGGTTTTTTTTTCAGGGGGAGGGGCTTGGAGAGAGTTGAAATAGAGGGTAAATATGACCATATTTCATTGCATACATTTATAAAATTCTCAAAAACAAAGAAATTATTTTTTTTTATGTACTAGAGAAAGAGGCGGTCTGTGCTATGAGGTTTGGAAGGAAGGAAACTCTGGTGGTGAGAAAGCAAAGCAGCAGATGTCCGGGCAGGTAAGTGGCTTGTCTATCTGCCACAAGACAGGTCTGTCGGCAGTGGCAACTTTTCACATTAGTGAGATGAGGCTCTTTACAGCCACATACTTCTCCCCACTCCCCAAAGCAAGTGCTAGCATCCCAGATACACAGCGCCTTCCCAAAGAGGGGAGAGAGACTGAACTTCACAGTGTGGAAACAGGCTGACCAAGTCCAGCCAGCCAGCCCTTGGGTTCACCTTGAACCCAGGTCTTTGGACTTCAAATGCAGAGCATCTTGAGTTTGTTTGATAGAAATCTGGAGCAAGTGATAGTTTTTTAATGTGCCCAGGCGGGTGCAGGTATGTGGGAGACAATGTACTATCTCTCTCAGCACTTTTGATTTTGACTTGGTGGATTTGTGGGTTAAGGACTACAAACAATGTAGGTATGAGTGGATCACAGTTTCAGTGCCTCAGCTGGCAGAGCTGAGGACTCAATTGAAAGCCTTTGATCTCTTAGCTTAGCAGGCACATTATCCTGCAAGTTTGGAGTGAAGAGGATCACCAAGGGAGCCTTCCATATGAGAAGATGAATCTGCTAATGCGCAATGCCCAGAGTATAGAAAACTATCTCCAAGCATCTATTTAATATTGGATGGCCCAGGGTCATTTTGCATGCAAAAGCTGACCTTTCAGAGTTTCTGCAAAGCTAAATGGGACTGGCCACTCACTCTTTCCCCTCTTTCAGCCTGACTTCCGGCTCTTCCAGCTGGAAGCCAGCCACATCTCTGCACAGAATCAGCCAGCCTTAAAGTGTCAGATTCAAATGTGCTTAACTTGTATCCCTAATTAAAAAGGCCAGAGGAATACTCAGTAAATACTTTGGGTCTAATTAAGTCTGATTGCATTATGAAATAGAATCAGACTTTTTTACATTTTGAAATTCCAAAGCAATTCTATGCTCTCCACGGCCACAGATGATAGCCCCTGCGTATGACATACACAAACTCTTCTCTCGAGCTGGCCTGCAGCAAAGGCATACACACAAACCAAGCTTCAAGGACAGCCTGTCCACAAGCCCCGAAAAAGAAACAGTACTTCGCGTTATCCCTCCTCTGTCTCTGGAACCATGAGCTATCCTCCATCCTCACACACCTGGGAGGGGTTCTGGGCTCTTCCCTTTTCCCTAGCACCTTCTCCCTCCTTGGTGGTTAATGTCTACACATATCAGGATTGGGGAGCTTTGGAAATTCCAGTGGCTAAGCCCTGCCTCCAAGATGCTGATTTGGTTTGGGAAAATGGCCATTTAATTGGAGCAGTTAAGGCCAAGGGACCACAACTAAACGACCTTATTAATTCCTAGGCTGCCAATTTCCCCCATGGCTATGATTCCTAAATTTCTTGTATACTTAGATGTCTTTCAGAAGTTGAAGACAGAATTGTGGGGAGGGGTGGCAATAGCTTAGATGGAACCCAAGAATCTGCAAGCACTCCACCACTGGGTTTTATGTTGCCAGACTATGAAATTAGATTGTTGATTTCTTCCCCCCTTCAATATGCTGTGTTTCCAATGGTTCCCATTGTAGCTCAAACCAAAAGCCTAAAAATATGTTTCATCCTGTACCACATCAGATTTTAATCAGCAAAGTTAATGTGATTACATAATCAAAGATCTCAGCTTCTAAGATGGCCCCACTGTCCCCACTTCTGAGCACTCATACCTACTATGGGTTGTCTCTTTCCACGTGTACTAGAGTTGGTCTGTGTGACCAATAATACACGGAAGAATGGATGCATGTTATTCCAGAGGTTCAGTTATAAAGAAGCTGTTACATCTGCAGTAGGCTGTAACTCAGGGGTAGGACAGTTGTCTAGTCTTTATAAGGCTCCAAATTTGATCTTTAACACACGGGAGGCAGATGACGAGAGCTCCTGTTTTGTGTGAATTTATACGCCTCCACTCTGACAGACATTTTCCCCTCACCCCAAGGGAAGCAAGCTGCCAGCCATCATGTTGTGATCACTCCTTGGAGAGACCCTGTGATAGGAAAGAGAGGCACCACGCCAACAGCTACCCGGAACTAAACCTTCTGAGAACTGTGTGGATGTGTTTGCAAGGACATTCCTCCTCCTCTTTTAACTCTGATGCGTGTGACTCCAGCCTCAGCTAGAAGGCTGATGATAACCTCACAAGAGACCCTGACCCTGAAACACCTAGCTAAAGTGCTGTAGATTTCCAACTACCAGAAACTTTGTGATAGGGTGATAGGCATTTTAAGTGGCTAAATTTGGGGCGGATTGGTGGTTCAAGGTAGTTTCCGCCCACTCAGTTTTTATCAGCTGTGCTGTCACATGCTCAAGCTCTTCTTAGTTTAGACCCCAGGAACCTTCCAATATGTCTCCCTTTTCCAGTTCTGCTCTACTCTCTGACCATTTGCTTTCCAGTCTTGCTTTCTTTTAATGAAACCAGTTTCCAACCCTCCCATTTAATGTCTTCATCCACTCCTGTTTAGTGTCTCCATATCAGATGTTATTGGATGTGGAATAAAAACCAGCTCCCTACAATGCTTTCATGAGCTGATTTTAATCACCATCTCTTGCTTACTTTATATCTTTGTGATGGTTCATTTTGGTTGTCAGCTTGACTAGATATGGAATCAACTAAGAGACAACTAAGAGACATTCCTCTGGGCAGGTCGAAAGGGTGTTTCTTGGAAGGGTTGACTGAGGGAAGCAGACCTTCCCCAAGAGTGGGTGGCATCTTCCAGCAGCTGCCCAGAGAAAAGGGCTCTCCAGGGAAAAGTTATTGCTTTGGCCCATCTACTCTGCTGCTGCCATGGCTGTTGCCTTTTTTGTTGGGAGCTTTCTTCAGCCTTCCAATGAGGACTGAAGACCTACAGCTGCAGGCCTGCATTCACTGCTCAGGTAGCGAGAACTATGGACTGGGAAGCTACTGGGTTCTCAGCCTCTCCAGTGAGCAGATACCATCGTTGGACTCCTCAGCCTGACTAATAAGCCTATACATCTAATAAATCTCCTTTGTAATATATATTCATCCTATTGACTATGTTCTTCTAGAGAACCCTGGCTAATAGACTCTTCCCATTTTTAATGCGTTCCAGACCCATGGCTCTCTACTATCTAGCAAGAACCTAAGCCCACTCATTTGAGATTTGTAACTGATAATTCGACCTCTGTGGGCCCTCTGGTTCTGATTCTGTACTTTGTGTTTTTTCTGACCCTTGCTCACACTGGCTTGTATTCCTCGTGTGCTTGCTTTTCAAGGCTGTGAGAATGAGGACAATTTTTAACACCCAGATACCATGATCTGAGTAACATTGCTCAAAACAAAAACGACTTTTCATTAAATCTCTCATAAGTGTCCATCAAGCTACAGGACGGGGTGGGAGTATCCCCCAAGTGCAGAGCATCTGGAAGTGCTGGAGAAAATACCACATACAATCTGATCATGTTTGAACTGGCAAGAAAATAAGGAAAACAAACAGAAGAAATACAAAGTGGCATTCAAAAAGGCTGTGTGAGCTATGAAGGTGTTTCCCTTAGGAATCCAAAGATTTTCAAGTGGCCCAGAGCCACACATGGAAGAGATTAGAGGGAAAAACCAACCAACCAACCAACCAACCAACCAGCCAGCCAGCCAGCCAGCCAGCCAGCCAGCCAACCAACCAACCAACCAACCAACCAACCAACCAGCCAACCAACCAACCAACCAACCCATGGTCTAAGCGACATGGGACTCTTACAGAGCTGAAACTCCATAGACACACCCCAGGGGCCACACAGAGGGGATGTGTCAGCCCTCGGAGTGGGCGAAGGAAGTAGTGGAAAGGTCTTCTCTAGCATGTTGTAACATGAGCTAGCAATGATCAACATTCATGTATTCGTACAACCTACTACCCCTATGTGCATGTCCTCTTCTCTCACTTTGACCCTGGCCACGTGATTCACATGAACTGACCAATGGGACGTATTTAATGCCAGTTTTATCCTCAGCTCGCCCCACTGCCATTACATGAAGAAGAAATCAATCTTGCCCCCTTGAGTATGAAAGGCCACATGGTCTGGGGGGCCCAGCTGAGCACAGAGTTCTGCCAACACACCTTGGGGGTGGAGCCATAGCTGTCCAGGCAAAAGAACAAAAGTCACGCAGACAAGCTGCCAATGGGAGAGAAACGATGAGCCACAGTTGAAGCCATGTTATTATTTGAGACGAGGTCATCACACAGAAAGAGATCATGGATAAACTCCCCTTTAGCTCTCTTCTTCAATCTGTGAAACCCGTGAGATCCTTCTGCATGTGGCTGGAGGCAGATCTCACCCTCTTGGGTCTTTCACTATTGAAAATGTCTCCAGAGGCACCTGGGTTTGTCCCTCCCTTTCACACATGTGGGCTCAGTGGAGAAGCACACTCCCTGCACGTTCTGACAGGTCTTTTTCAGACGGATCTTCCCACCACTGGTCCAGAAGACCTATACTTTCCCATAGGCAGGGGCAGAGTATGACCTTTTTGACTGCCCCAACATGGAATGGCTTGTCTGGTACCCAAGGTCCCTGACCCCAGAACTTTTCTTATATATCTTCTCCAAATCTTGCAGGTGGTCTCTTCATTACATATAGGGCTAAGTACCAGCATGACCTTTGCAGAGAAGCCATCCTCCCTCAGACAATCAAGATCCCCATCATAAGCCACCTGGCATCTTTTTCAGCATATATCTAGCTGGCACATCAGTCTGTGTCCTCTTCTCTAAGGTAACATGCTCTCCATGTGAAAAGGGGCTTTCCTTCTTTTCCACTGAGTCCCCAGGGCTAGAACCAAGGCCAGTCCATGCTAACTATTCAGTGTTGGTTGAATAGATAAGTCCATCTCTCCCAACTTTGGACCATTATCAAAAATCAGCTGTACATGTCATTTACATCTGTCAAAGACACTGAATTTTTTACATGGTCAAAAAGATACAACCAAAAATAAACTCTGTAGTATGAGCAATGGAAGACACCTTTATAAAGAAAGATGATCCTAGGTCAAGGCTATGGACCACCTTGAGTGACCAGTAGGATCCAGATTTCTTTTTACCAGAGGCAACAGAGTGTCATTAAGGGTTTTTGAGTATAAAATGATAGAAATTCTCCAAATAACTTTCACTGGGTACATTTTTAAAAACTCCGCTTAGATTGATTTGGAAGCAATTTGACATTTTCTTTTTTTATTAACTGGCTTTTAGAACATGTTGACAAGTGTGCTTCATTTTGTAGGATCTTAAGAAAAATCTCTCTGCTGGGGCCAGGACCACCAGGTCATTGCAAACAGATGCACATGGCCATGGATAAACAGATTTATGCATCTGGGCCCTCTGAGAACATTTTACACTCATAACACATGTATTTCTTACGTAACACCTGTGTTTCTATGTATAGCACACAGAATCTTGTTTTCATATCAGGCGTATAGGTTCTTGCCAGAACCTTCTTCCAAGCCTGAGTCTGAGAAAAAAGCAGAGGGAACAGTAAGGAAGAGGATGTATCTCAATCTGGCATCAGCTCTGCCAAACACACCCGATTCCCATGAACTCACATGTGTCTGTGAAGCATCCCCACAAGGGCCCGTGCTGACAGCCCAGTGGCAGAGGTCAGCCAAGATAATGGAAGTCTTTTCAGGGTGGGCAGGCCTAGCATGGGGAGGAAGGAAGAAGCTCAGGCCATTCTGAGGACCTGTTCATGAACGTCCCCAAGGTGGAAACTATCATCTGGAAATAGGGTCCCCAACAGGTTGTCACCAGTTTGCCCAGTGGTGACAGCAGACAGGATCAACAGGGGTGGTTCCAAAGGGATGGCGAGGCAGAAAGGCTGTCCTAACACAGGGCTGGTCCTCTGCAGCCACCCACCTGTGAGACCCCATTGCTCAGGAGCCAAAACCAAAGTTATTTCTTTATTAAAAAAAAAAAAAAAAAAAAAAAAAAAAAAAACTAGGAAGGGCTGTGTGCAGATCGTTACTCCACCCCCAACTTTATCTGACTTTGCCTCAAATTTTCTTCCTCCTTCCTAGAACAGCATCTGCTCCCGATTCCCCAGACTCCATCTCCCCTCTGCACCTCCTTCTCGCCCTCTTTCCTTCCTAACTCCCATCCTTCCCCCTCCCCCCTTTACCTTCCAGGCTTCCCTAGGACAGTCCCATTCCAAACTTTCCTTCTCTTCAAATCCATCCACAGCACACACCTGAGCACTGATCTTGGCCAGCTTCAACCATGTCTTCCCGTGTTATGATGTAGAAGAACACATGTGATCTCTCAAATGCACAACTTCTGTTTCAGCTAACTTTTGTTGGGGCTTCCATCAATGAGAAGTCTTGTGACCTGTAACACACACCAGTGCTAATATACATGGGTAGGGAACAGATGGGGATGAGCAGGGTCTTGCAGACAAAGAGGCACAAGGAAGCTACGTATGGTGTATGGCATGTGTACATGGGCTCCCTGTTGCCTTGGCACTGGGCCCTCATCCACAAGCCAGAGCTGGACTGGGAACTGCAGCATAATTTGTGAGAAATGCCCATATACCCTTGTCAGCATCAATATTTGTTGTTCTCCAATTTGAAAAGGCCCCTAGGAGCAATAGGAGGTCAAAAAAAAAAAAAAAAAAGGTAGTCAGTGGGGTCAGGTGGTATATACAGATGCCAGAGGTTGTTATGGCAACCCCTTTCCTGCACATCTTCCTGTATCTTCACTACATATTTGTCTTAGAGACACTTCTGAGAGATGGAAGCAAGCTTTTAGCTCTGGCCTGGCTCTCAGAGCTTCTTTCCCTGTCCACAAGTCCAGGCACAGCAAAGGACCACAGGGATGAGAAGAAACAAAACTAACCGTGGTGTCCTCACTTCCTGAACCTGCACCTAACCAATCCGGGTGGTCTTGGGGATAATGCTCCCTGTGATTGGTCTGATGTGGAGAGGCTAGAAAGACAGGAAGAAATAAAAAGTACCTATTTTAAAATATCTGAATTTTACATATCTAAAAAACAAAAACAAACCTGGGGCTGGAGAGATGGCTCAGCAGTTAAGAGCAGTCTCTGCTCTTCCAGAGGACCCGGGTTCAATCTCCAGCACCCACATGGCAGCTCACAACCTTTTGTAACTCCAGTCCCAGGGGACCCACACCCTCTTCTGGCATCGACCGGCACTGTACTCACATGATACACAGGCACGCATGCAGGAAAAACATCCATACACATAAAAATAAAATAAGCAAGCAAAATCCTGAGATATGGTAGGGGCAGATTTAGAATGGAATACCCATTGTCCAAGTTTACTTTGGTTCCTAACTATCAAATACTTTTGTTTTGTTGAAACAGGGTTTCTCGGTGTAACAATCCTGCCTGTCCTGGGACTCACTGTGCAGACCAGGCTGGCCTCACTCACAGAGATCTGCCTGCCTCTGCCTTCCGAGTACTGGGATTAAAGGCATGTGCCACCATCACTGGACTGTCAAATACTTTTTAAAAAGAGTTCTGGTTTGCCGGGCGGTGGTGGCACACGCCTTTAATTCCAGCACTTGGGAGGCAGAGCCAGGCAGATCTCTGTGAGTTCGAGGCCAGCCTGGGCTACCAAGTGAGTTCCAGGAAAGGCACAAAGCTACACAGAGAAACCCTGTCTCAAAAAACCAAAAAGAAAAAAGAGTTCTGGTTTGGTCCTTTGTTAACTAGAAAGTGGACTTCCCTAGGGATCTGGCTAGCACCAGGTATGTGAACTCTAAAAGGCTTTTCTTGACCTTCATGTGTTAACCTTAGATTTCTGGGTTCCCGTTCTGGTTCTGTTTCTATTGACTTTGTCTTTTGTGCCTCCATGGATGAGTTTCTCACCTTCAGTGTTTTGTTTTTCTTCAGTGTTGGGGATGAAACCCAAAGCCTTAGGCATGTGCTCTATGACTGAGTGAGCTATAACCCCCAGACCCCAATCAGTGGATATTTAAACCAGTGAGCCAGTAATAATTATGCTTTATATTGGTTTTGTAGATGGGTATATGAATATATATGCATATTTTATGCACTTACATATTTCAACATTAAAACACTGTTCTTTTTCCATCCTTTGAGCTACAATATAGTCCTCTTGGGCACAAGACATCCATGACATCTTAAGTGCGTGGATGACACAGTGTGTGTTTCCAGTCATGGCATAATTTAACTCCTCTTGCTTGGAATAAGAAGCATGTTCCTTAGAAGTGCAAGTTACTGGAGCAGAAGAAGAGCCTTCAAGTTTGCTGCTATAACATTTTCTGTGCTGTGTTCTTCCCTATAGGTCAAAGTCTGAAGGTCATCATTTGGCCTTGTAGAAACTCAGTGTTGTTTAATGATACCCCTAATCCTAATCACTCCTTTCTTTGGTGAAGTTCATTGTCAAATTTCAGTTCAGAGTTTTCATTAGTTTGTCTTCAGAGTTACCTTAGTTCTTGGAAGCAATTAATCAATTAACACATTTCATAATGCTTCAAGCAAATAAATCTGTAGGATACACAGTGTTCAGTGCCTACCACCACACTGACAGTGAGGTCTTCATTTCTGTGGGATCATGGGAAGCTGGCATATTCAGCAAGCACTCAGAAACTTGGAACTGGCCTTTCATAATATAAAACACTTCACAAATGTGTTCTGATTTTATCAGAATCTCAAGATTGGGTACAGTGAGCAACACAGACAAAGCCATCTTTGGCCCACACTCTCTCCCCAGTTCATATTCTATCTGGTGCCTCAAAGACTTGGCTAATCAAATGATCCTTTACCCTGGACCATTCAGTGAACATTCTTGGAGATGGTAAGTGTCAAGGTCAAACTCAAGGCTAAGTCTAGTTACAACTCGGCTTTCCAGGTTTTGGATAAATATTTACCTTATATTAAAAAGGGTTGGGGTATAATAATAGAAGTTTTTCTGGGTGTGTAGACAATTGGGAAAAAATGAACCCATGGTGGCTCAGTTGCCAGAGTGTTTAAGTAACCAGTAGAAAGATCTCTAAGGTCATATGTAAGGCAAGCCATGATGAGGAGGGAGAGTCAGAAAGTGTCACACTCAGCCTCAGCGCTGTCCTTTGTCAGTTCTGTCTGCTTTGTGTCATTGCAAGAATCACATGAGAAAGTAGTATGGGTATCATCCATGTCAACCTGCCTGGACAATGGTGCCCAGTGTGGTCAGATATCAATCTATACAATACTGTGAATTTTTATTATTTTTAGATATGATTAACTTTAATCCAGTAAACTTTGAATAATTACCCTCTATAACAGTGGTTCTCAACCATTCTAATTCTGTGACTCTTTAATCCAGTTCCTCATGTTGTGGTAACCCCCAAGCATAAAATTATTTTTGTTGCAACTTTCATAACTAACTTTTCTACTGTTCTGAATCATAATGTAAATATCTGATATGCAGTATATCTGATATGTGACCTCTGTGGAAGGGTCATTCAACTTTCCTAAAGGGGTTGCGACCCACAGGTTGAAAACCACTGCTCTACAGTATGGGTGGCCATCATCAAGTCAACTGAGGATCTTAAAAGCAAAGATTGAGATTTCCTGCAGAAAAAAAAGAAATTTTTCTTCAAAATAAACTGTAACAAAACTAGATTATGTCTATGGGAAACTCTAATGTTGCACTAAGCTAAGCCCTTAGCATGGCCTTAGACAAGGATGGTACCCAACTATTCATTCTTTTCCATTATCATTCCTTAACACAAATCCATCACTTGATCAAATATATGGCTGCCTACTTGTAAGGTACCAAATGAGGAAAGGACCCAGCAGCATCAATAAACTACCCAAGGTCATGGTCAATCTGTGACAATGCTGGGATTCAAACCCTGGTCTTCCCTGTTGCCTCATCTGTTTCTTCTGCATCCTACTGCCATGACAAACTGACCACTCCTCCCCAGTTCACCCTACTTCTGTGCCTACTGAAGCTTGAGAGTCAGAGTTTCATTAAAACAAGGCCATCACTTTTCTCCTCTGGAAAGCACGCCCAGCACCTTCCAGCACTAAGAGCTAGCCAGTAGGGGTGAAGCTTTGAAGTCCATACCAGCTTAATTGTTCCATGTTCTGTGGCTCCACTGTATGGAATCTTCAGTCATAGATCATACTGTCAAGTTCTGGAAGGTAACCAAAAGCAATGGCAATGCCCTGTAATGTTTGGGGGTCTATGGGCCCCCACTGGCCAACAACTCAAAAAGACACTCCATTAGGGTGCCAGAGTTACACAAACATGCACCCTTCACTTGGGAGTCACTTCATCCCACCTCTAACACTTCCCCGGTGCCCTGCTGGCTTACCTTTGCTCAAAGCACATATGACACACTCTGCAGGGAAGTGCTGTGATGTCTGCCACTCAGCCTGCACCTAGTGTGGTTTTCAAGATTGGTATGTTCAGTGTGGTTAATCTTTGCTCAGTTCACTGAAGTCACATAAGTTAACATTTAAGAAATCACTGAGGCCAAGCATGGTGGCGCATGCCAATAACCTAGCCCTTGGGAAATGGAGACAGGAGGATTAGGAGTTCAAAGTCATCCTTAGCTGCACAGATATGGCTACATGAAGGCCTGTCAGGAAAGAAGGGGAAGAAAATAAGTGAAAAATAAAATGGATTCAGGTGATAAATAAATCTACCTGCCCACTTGCACAGTTCTCTAATTAAGCTTTAACAGCGGTCCACCAAAACCACACTTATTTCTGGAAATTGTAAGATCTGAGGGGTTCCCTAGATACACTCAAGGCAAAAACTGAATGGAAACGACCCACCGAACTTCCCACAATTGTGGCTTATTACAGCTACAGGTTACAACTTACAATGAGACAAGAGATGAGAACATAAAGGAGAACCGAGGAACCTTCTATCTGTGCAGCTTCCAACCACCTCCATCCTGAGAGCTGTAGACAGTGCTAGCATCCTCCAGAAAGGCTATGTGACTTGGGAGCCCCACATCATCTGAGCAAACAGTGTTCCACCTTCTTTGTAGGCTACTAGTAAGGAAGGGCTTTCAGAGAAAGGAGACAGATGCAGTGGTATAAGGGGAGTGGGGGAACAAATGGAAAGGAGGATTAAATAGGGTGAGAGGTGGGAGGATGGGATAGAGAAGAGGAAAATATGGGAGGAATGATTAACACTGAAGGTCTTTGGGAAAGTGGTATGGAAACACACTACCGTACAAGTATCTCAAAATATACACAAACATACACAGGAAGAGATTAAATGGAGCTGTCTTGTAACAAGGCAAAGTCAAACGTCGACATTAGACAGTACATGCTAGCAAATAAAAACCCCAATACCAGGAACGGGTTACCTCTTTTTGAATTGTTGGCCAGTGGGATCCCAAAGACCTCCAAACATAGCAGGATATTGCCATTGCTTTTGGTTACCTTCAAGAACTTTATGGCAATACTATTGCTGAAGACACTATATATGTGAGCCATAGAACATGGACAAACTAAGCTGGAACTGACCTTGAACCTTCATCCCTATTGGCTGGTTTTCATAGTGCTGGAAGGTGCTATGCATGCATAAGGAACAAGTCATTTGACCAGCTGCCTTACTAATGCCCGCTTTTCCATCTCACACCTAAGGAAAACAGCACTCTGCCACGAGATCTGCTCTCCCACTGCCCCAGGGGAAGGAGTCGGCTTTGCCCAATGGAACTGTATCATTACAACTGGTACCATCACCAGATGGCACCGCCATTTAACAAGACTCCAGGTCCTTAACTGGGCAGCAGAGATGTGTGTGCCTTCATAGCTGTCTTGTCCCAACTCTGCCCTTTAGGCTCCAAAGAGTCTAAAGATACTCAAAGGAATTGGTCAGCTCAGTATTTCTGTGCACTCTCTCAGCCCTGAAGACTCGGGTTCTAAGTAATGTGGGGCTTCTGCATTCCAGCAGTCACAGAATCTGGAGAGATGGGTTTACCCCCACAAACCCCTGCTGCACACCTCCTACAACAAAGGGGTCTCTCCTCACCCTGTTCTCTCAAAAGCCTGCATGAACAGGCCTAGCCTGTGTGTCCCTGTGCCTGGCGCCGCCCCTCAAACTGGTGGAGGGGTAAGGGTCTGCCTGCCTTTCTCATCTCCAAGTCTGGCGGTGCATTAAAATGGAATTGCAACATGCCCATGCCGCGCCACGCCCACACCCCAGGCTGCGCCACGCCCGATGTTACTTTCCCGGTTTCAGGGAAAGGCATCACACCCTCACACCCAGCCCCTCCCTGTACTCATGCATAGTAGGGGGAGCTTTCTGGGCACCCCGAGAAAATAACAGGTGCAGGGGCCTGTAAACAAATCAGATTTCATGCAAATCTGCTAAGGCCAGGCCCTCAGGATTAAATTTTCAACGTCCCTAATACTGATCAGGGACACCTGTTCCCAGGTGGCTCCCACCTGTTATCCACAGAGGCATAAACATTCAAAGCCTAGGTGACCAAAAGACAAGGATGCCCTTGAGCCGGGTGACTGCCTTTCACTTTTTATCACCTGAACAAAGAGGACTCCATGACCTGGAGTTTGGTTCCTGCTTCCCTTTTCCGGGAGCCATTAACTTGGTTCTTCTTAGTCCTTCTCAGCCTCTGGGGCCCAGGAAGCCGTGGCTAGATCCGATTTTATCTCAACTCCAACCCTAACTTTCTGTGACCTTGGAGTCATCTAAAGTCTCCTCCAATTACCAATGACTCCTCTCCAAAATGAGAGTGAACAACCCCCAGAGAAGTCCCTGTGGTAGTGAGCTGACACGCCAGGAAGAGCCGGGAACACCTGGAGGCGCAGGCAGCGCTATTTTTATTTTGTACCTGCGAGCAGCAGTCTCTTCACGAGTGGGCTGTGTTGGCTTCTCCACCCATAATGTTTGTGGTCGGATCATGTCTGTATTTAAACCAAACACAATATTTAAGCCACCAGAAATAAGAAAACAAAGAAGGGAAAATTCCATCGCCTGGGCTCCACTCTTCCCCGTCAGTCTATTCATGCAGATGGTGATAATTAGTGGCATCGCCTGACTGCACCTGTTGTTTATGCACGTATTCCACCTGTATGAACGTGTGCGGAACATTCTGGAAGAATCTACCTAGCAGAGCTATGGGATCAGATAGAGCCTGGAGCTCTAGGATACAGCTTTGGCTCTTTGGTGGAGTCAGTAACAGAGCTCTTGCTGGGTATGATGGCACACATCTCCAACCCCAGCCCTCAGGGGGGAGAAGCCAGTAGGAAGAGAAGGTGTTCAAAGCCAGCCTGGGAAGCATGAAACCCTGCCTCCTAGCAACCCAACCAAAAACAGGACAAAGAAGATCGCTCCCAGGAGCCAAGTGTGAACAGCTGGGCTTCGGGCTCCTCTCTCTGCCTCCCATAGTTCTGGTGGCACAGCAGAACTTAAATTCCTGCTCACAGTGTCAGCAGCCCTGATATACCCAGTAGTTTCTTAAAATTCCTTACACCAAGGCCCACTGCAGAATCCCAAACTGAATCCTTTGGGTGATGCACGGGAGAAAATTCTGTTTTAAATACCACATGGTTTGACACTCACAGAGTCTGGGGGCATCTGGACCAAAAAGAGCTCAAAGTCTTGAGTGGAGTTGTGTTCTAAGCTTTGCCAAAACCTTCTTGTCTTGCCTAGGTGACCCTGGGCAAGTCACCTTCCTCTGGGCCTGCCTGCCTCTAAAGACTATTGGAATAACTGAATTCCCATTCATATTTCACCAACCTTGGGGACTTCCTTGAAGTCTCCCGAAGTTTCTAGGGGGGTGTTCTGCATCACAGAGGCTAAGCATCACATTTGAGCTGGCTCTTCTAGGAGTATCTATCTGTCTGTTGTCATATGGATACAAACAGCTGTAGATCTAGTGTAAGGCGACATACACAGAAATAGTGAACCTAGAAATCCCATTTTAAATGTTAATCCCCAAGATGCTCAAGGATTGAGACTGATTCCACATCCTTGGCTGTAACAAATAACCTAGACTCAGCATATGGGTCTGAGGCGCCCCCATCCCAATTGTCTGCACTATAGTACACCTTTCCATCCCGGGAGCAGACCTAAACAGAGAACTACGTGGGCCTTGAGCCAGAATGGGAAGCTGAGCTAGGGACTGAATCTGATCCCTTCCATCCACGTATTGAAGTCCTAACACAAAGTGACTGTATTTGGACACAGAGCATTTATGGATGCTATGAGAGTTAAATGAGGCCATAAGGCTGGACTTCCAGTCTAATATGACTGGTGCCCATATAATATGGGTAATGGAAAACTAAAAGGGGACATGAAAGGCCCCCAGAAGTTCTGTGTTGAAGGCTTGGTCCCCAGTGAAGTGCTCAGAGGTGGGGCTTTGAGGAAGTTATTGGATCACGAGGCTCCCACTCAGTCAAGGAGTTAGTCCATTGAAACATTCCTAACGAAATGGACATGGGAAGATGGTGGAACCTGCTTGTTCCCAGCCTCACCCTCTGTCTATCCTCAGCCACCACTGGGAGAGCAATATTGCCCTACCATGCATTCCCAGCATGTTGCTCTGCTTCACCACATGCCCACGGCAATGGATCTGGCCAGCTATTGACCGAAAGCTTTCAACTGTAAGCCAGCAATAAATCTGCCCTCCTTCAGGTTGATTTCCTCAGGTCTTTGGTCACAATGATGAAAACCTAAGAGAAGCAGTTGGTGAAGTGCGGTGTTAATAAACTTACAGCTTCTGAGTTTGCTGCTATAGTAATAAACACACTCACTTGACTAAAGCATCTCTGTTTAAGTACTTTCCTAAATACCACTGGCTCTTTACTACTACCCTGAGAGATAGGAGTCTATTCCAGTTTGTAAGCACAGAATTGGTCTGGGCTGTGAATGACCAAATTCACCCACTAATGGGCAGTCTCGCAGCATTGACCCCACATTCCATTCCATATCCAGCATCCTATTTCATCTTATATTTGTCTCAGACAGAAATGAACCATAGCTACAGACTGTCCCTCAACTTATGCCCCTGCCTCATACTATACTGCAGGCTCTGGAGTGTCAAGTGAATGGTCAAATGGCTTAATGTAAAGCAAGTTTTCCCAAATGGGGTCCCACAAAACCCCAACTCCTAACAAGATATTTAAATATACTTTTTATGTGTAAAGGGGGAAGTTGTCCTGTGGTCAACCTTAGACAATTATATCAGCAATTAAAAGCTCTGAGGAATCTTGCAACAAAGAAATAACTATAAATTTAATTTCTAGATCTTGACAACTTGCTTTCTTCCAGTAAGTTAACTCCTTATATCATGCCTGAGCCAAGGAAGCCTGTGCCTGTCCCAAAGAAGGGTTCCATGAAGGCCATGACCAAGGTGAGGAAGAACAGCAACAGGGACAAGTACAGCCTCAAGGAGAACTACTCAGTGTACGTGCACAAGGTGCTGAAGCAGGAGCACCCCAACATGGGCAACTCCTCCAAGGCCGCAGGCCTCATGAACTCACTGTCAACATCTTTGAGCACATCGCAGGCCAGGCTTCGCATCTGGTGCCTTATGACAGACACTCAGCCATCACATCCCAGATGACCCAGAAGGCTGTGCACCTACTGCTCCCCAGGGAACTGGCCAAGCATGCCATGTCAGAAGGCACCAAGGCCATTACCAAGAACACCAGCTCCAAGTGAGATCGTCGAGCTCACTCCTAACTCCAAGGCTCTTTTCAGAGTCACTCAACAATAAGGAAAGAAATGAGAGAGAGAGAGAGAGAGAGAGAGAGAGAGAGAGAGAGAGGGAGGGAGGGAGGGAGGGAGGGAGGGAGGGAAGGAGGGAGGGAGGGAGGGAGGGAGGGAGGGAGAGAGAGAAAGAAAGAAAGAAAGAAAGAAAGAAAGAAAGAAAGAAAGAAAGAAAGAAAGAAAGAAAGAAAGAAAGAAAGAAAGAAAGAAAGAAAGAAAGAAAGCAAGCTATTAATTTGTCTTCTTGGTCCAGAGAGCAGGTGATGCAGGATGGAGACACGTCAGTGCTTAAAAGTAGATACTTACTCCTGATGCCAGAAATAATGGACCATTGAAGCAAGAAGAATTAAAACTACAATCATTGTCTTAACTACATTTGACTCCAAAACCTGTCACTAAAATGCTCTATTACATAAGCTGATTAAATAGCTTACTGTTCATGTGCAAATATACATTTTTCCTTATAATATACTAAACAAAACACTGATTACTTTTATCTCTTTCTGTGTTTACAAAAAAAAAGTCATTTACAAACACAGAACTGATCTTAAATCATCTACCAGCTCAAGGCTGAGATTTTAAAAGAATGAACAAGGAAGATGGAGGGGATGGAGGAGACAGGGCATGGAGAAGCTCACTGCACCATCTACTGTAGTGACTATATACAGTGCGGTATAATACAAGGTTTCAAACTATGGGCTACTAGGGGCAGGAAGTCTATAGGAATGGATATTTGGTTTTTGGATGAATTTGGTTTTCTCAGTGGGGAAGCACCAAGGTCAAGATCTGACCTATGTACCTCTGTGAGAATGGAAAGCCAAGAAGAACAGAGACCAGAAGTGGTATGCAGGGGGCAGGGGGGGATCAAAAACAGGCCCTGGATTTAGAAACTGGGCCTCACAATGGGAGAGAGAGCAGTGGGGAGCTTGGCCTGGTACCACCCGTGATGCTTCTGATGTAAACAGGGCCAGCCAGAACCAGGAAGTAATAGAAACAGAAGCTCATGAGTCTACACTATCTACAGACTATCTACAGACCTTTCTAATGAACTCAATCCTCATAACAACCTCATTTAATGCATAGGGAAACTGAAGCAGGAGCAGATAAGTAGCTCACCCAGTTTCACAGAGCTAGTAAATGGCGGGATCACAAGCACACCCCAACACCTGACTTTACTTGCAGACTCATGGGGGTGCAGAGCTGAGAAGGCAGATGCCCATGTCTGGTAAAGTAAGGGAGAAACCAGTGCAAGTGGGACCATGAAGTCACAGAAAGTCAGACTAGGGAATGGGAAGTGGTAAGGGTCTAGTTCCAATCCCTCCTTTACCCAGGTAAGTGAGGCTTGGTGGTAGTTCATTCTTCAGAATAGTTTGTGGCCTCTTATGACTCCATGTTCAAGCTTAGATTGGAATGCATGGGGCAGAGATTCAAGTCCAGGCAGGGGCCTTCGTGAGATTCCCTCCTAGAGTTGGGAGCCTGGCATGAGACTGTTGAAATGGAAAGGCCAGCATGATTATGAACAACATGAAAGACAGACTCTCTTTCTTGTTTTGTCTCTCCCTCCCTACTAACACAGTAAGGAACCGTGAGATACCCTCATAGCTCTCTTTAAAGTTGAGGCCTGGAAGCTTGATTAACTAAAGTGCCAATGAATTATATGGATTGGGTTACTCACAGCTGGTGTGAACAGATCATTCGTGATGCAGGCGGGCTCTCCCTGAAGGACTGGGCAGAGCAAGCGGGTGCCAAGAGTTGGGAACAGGGACACAATGAAGAAGAGGACACACCATATACCTGCCTGACACTCCCCCCCCCCCACACACACATGCATGCACTCAGGCACAGCCCCGTGGTACCGTGAAGAGGATACAGGTGCACAGGTGCATGTAATCTCATCGTCTTTCAGATGCTGAGCTGAGGAAGAGTACTCCAGGACCAGCATTGACTTCCTCAACCTCTACTTCACTGTACAAAGATCCACTGTTGGCTCAGCCTTCCCTTCTGTACGTACCGTCTCCCTTCCTCTCCTACAAACAACTCCCTTCATTCTCCCCTGGCTGCTCCAACCCTCCCCGAGCCAGCAGAATTGGTGGATGCAGCTAAAACCTTGGCATGTGAATTAAGCAGTGCTAGAAAACACACTGGAGAGTGATGGACCCAGGTTAAAAACTAAACAAACAAAACAAAACGAAAGGACAGGGTTCACAACTTGGGAAGCACCATGACTTAGCTGTTCGTTCCAGCAGGGTGCTCCTGAGGACAATAACATGGGGAGAACTCCACATTCAGTAGCTGTTAAAAAGCCGATGTGGCCCCCAGGGTATTGATGGCCCGGTTTGCTAGCCAAGAGGGAAAGGGACAGCTACCAAACGATGCTGCCAGTTCAGAGCAAAGCTGCCCTCTTGGGTCTGTTGGTTCTGGGTTTCATGCCCCTCTCAGATCTTGCTGGAACAGTATTTCAAACACTACTTGTTCTCTCTGAGATGAACTAGGAAGAGGACGTGTGGCCAGAACATTGGTTGTAACCTGACAACAAACGTACATTTGAAAGGTCTGAGTTAATTCTCAAAAGACACCATACAACAAAATCAAGATTTGGACCCTTCTTCATTCCAGATACACAAACCACCTTCAAACAGGTCACAAAAGTAAATATGAAAGCTAAAAGTCTTGAACTCTTAGAAGAAAATACAGGTATACAAGTCTTTGAAGTATTGACTAAGGCAATACTCTCCTACAAACATCAAAACCACAAACAAAAAGAAAAAAGGTTGGATTTATAAATGCTAAAAATGTTTGACCAGTAAATGGTGCCACAATAAAGTGAAAAGGTGGCACACAGAACAGGAGAAAAATGTGCAGATCATATGGGATTTGTTTCCAGTGTATATATAAAGAACTGTAATGTAAGCCACTCACTTTTCAAAGTGGGCAAAAGATCTGAATACATTTCTCCAAAAAAGGCATGCAAATGGCCACTAAATACACGAAAGACACTCATTATTAGTAGCAATCAGGGGACTATAAAAAAAAATACCACTCCATACCAAGTAAGGTGGCCAGGAGCAAAATGAAGGTTATTGAGTACTGACAATCCCGTCGAGAAATTCGAATCCTCGCGTCCTGCAGGTGGAATGCAAATGGTGCAGTTGCTTTGGAAAACCACTTGGCAGCCCTCAAAACTATAAGGACCTAAGAATTTACCCACAGGAGAAATGGAAACTAAAATCACACAAAAAACCTTGCACTTGAGGGCTAGAGATCAGCAGTTAGGAGCTCCTGTAGAGGGCCTGTGTTTGGTTGCTAGGATTCACATGGCAGCTCACAGCCATCTGTAACTTCAGTTCAATGGGATCCAGTACCCTCTTCTGGCCTCCATAGACACTGGGCACAAATGTAGTGCATATATACATATATGCAGGAAAACACTTGTACACATAACATTTTTAAAAATAAGATTTTTAAAGGAAATACACATTTAAGACATGCACTCACGCCGGGCGGTGGTGGCGCACGCCTTTAATCCCAGCACTCGGGAGGCAGAGCCAGGCGGATCTCTGTGAGTTCGAGGCCAGCCTGGGCTACCAAGTGAGCTCCAGGAAAGGCGCAAAGCTACACAGAGAAACCCTGTCTCGAAAAACCAAAAAAAAAAAAAAAAACCAAAAAAAAAAAAAAAAAAAAAAAAAAAAGACATGCACTCAAATGTTCATATTAATATGCATAATAGTCAAAAGATGAAACCACCCAGATACCCACTAACAAAACATGGTATATCCAATTAGTGGAACATTAATAAAATAAAAAGGAATGGAGGTCTAATAATACCACAACAAGAGTGGACCTTGAGAACGGCACACTGCGAAAGAAGTCTCAGAAAGACCCCATGGATCCATTCACGTGAACTTTTCAGAAAAGGCAAGAGCCAAAACAAAGCTCATGGTTTACAGGGGTTGGAGATTTGGGGAAACTGGAACCAGATGACTAATGACCAGAGGGGTTCTTTCTGGTGTGAGGGGCTGTCCTAAAGTTAGATGGCATGCGTACAAGTACCATAAGGAAACCTGTACCATTGCACGCTAATTGAAAATGGAGTGCTGCTGTAGCGATGGTGGGTGATCCTGTGAACCCAGTGGAAGAGACCGACATAGACACATAAAGAGAACCTTCAAATGCTCTATATGATGCACCGAATGTGATACTTCAATAATGTGGAATATGGATTGTACAACAACAACAAAAAAAAAACAGTTTAAAGCAGAATATCAATGAAATTGCTAGGACCCCATTTTAAAACAGAGTAGGACAGCGTCAAAGTTTGCTTTGTCTGGAAGCTCCTAGCTCTACGTAATATTGATGTTCTCATATAGACCACATTTTTTTTTCCAGCATACTTTTTTCTCAAACACTGGAGTTTTTTTTTTTTTTTTAACATCCTGCTAAGCCTGTATTCACAACAGTGAAATAAACCGATAAAGAACCACATTAAGATGGAAGTGGTTGCTAGACAACGTCAGAAACTCCAGGGCATCGTGAAGCCACCGAGGCTAGAAAAGCTTGACGCTAGGGAGGATGCTGTAGCCCAGGAAGACAATGAGACGGGCGGGGACACCGAGTTGTGATGTTGCCTCTGAGCCCCTGGCTTGGGCCAAGAGAGAGCCACTCAGCCCAAGAGGAAGACCTAGACCACCCAAAGGGCCAGGGTGCTCATTACCTGTTGTTGACTCTGCGGCCTCCCAGCCAGCTTCAGAAGCACACTGAGACTTTTCTTCCTGTATGGTGAGAGCACCCCCACCTCAGCAGAGGCCTGCTGCTCTTGGCATGGGGTGCACCCCCCTCCCCCAGAGCTCATGGCAGCCAGGCTCTGTTTTGCCCGCTACGATGGCGAGCGAGCGTCTTGCACTTCTACCTGTTAATGAGGAGAGAGGCGCAGAGCAAAACATCAGCGATGAAACTCACAGATGATACTAATTTGGAAGGTGTGGGCAACACCAGTACTAGGGGAGAAGGCCTGCAGCTGTGGAGGCTGAGGTTCGTAACCCAGACCAGAGCAAGTCAAGGGAGGCAGCTGAGACACCACGTGTGTGCATGAACTCTGTTGGCCAAGAGAAGCACACAGGCGGAGCTGGGCTGGTGACAGGAATCCTTAGTAGGGGCTCAGTGGTTAAGAGTGCATACTGTAGGCGGATCTCTGTGAGTTCGAGGCCAGCCTGGGCTACAGAGTGAGTTCCAGGAAAGGCGCAAAGCTACACAGAGAAACCCTGTCTGGAAAAACAAAACAAACAAAAGAGTGCATACTGCTCTTGCAGAGGACATGAGTTTGGTTCCTAATACCCACTCAGTCTGGTGGCTAACATCCACCTGTAACTCCAGCTCTAGGGGATCTGACACCCCACTCTTCTGGACACTGAAGGTACCCATACCTATATGCACACCCCCCCACACACACACCACACACAATTAAAAATCTTTCTGAAAAAGAAAAAAATATTCCATAGCAAAGTGGATGGGGACAGACCTGTAGGAAGGTCATGCACATTGGAGTCATTGCTTAGCCTATCAAGAGCACATGCCTCCGGCTTTAGCCAGACCTTCAATTTCAAAACAATTTGGATGTCTGCTGGCAATCTCCTGGGAGGCACTCAACAGAACTTCTGAGAACAAGACGATTAATTGCAATACAACCCAGGGATAATGGGTCAGAGTACAGATGACAGGCGTCAACTGGATGCATACTATGAAGAAGAGCCACCCAGGACTGGGGTGGGCGGACTCACGGACAATCACAGAATGCTCCAGAGGAAAGATGCTCGGGCTGGCTGGGGCTGGCTGGGGAGGAAGTAGCATAAACACTTCTGGAGATCTGAGTCTGGAAGAGGCATACCAAGTGTGTGGATTAATGGATCCCCTCTGAGGTCACACCATTACCCCTGATGTGATGGCTAGGAAACCCTGTGCCCTCCAGTAGTCATTCTCCATCCCACCTAGCAAGTAGTAGTCCATTTCTTTCTGTGCATTGGCCTATTCTGACACAGGAAATGAGTGGGACAATGTGGCTCACAGCCTTTTGAGACAGGCTTCCCTTACCTTTCAAGATCTATCTACATTGTAGCATGCAACAGAATTTCATTTCTTTTCACTAATATCCCACCGTACAAATAGGCCACATTTTGTGTATTCACTTATTAGCAGATAGGGTTTGGATTGTTTCCACTCTTTGGCTATTGTGTGTTCTTAAAACATTTTTTTTTTCAATAGAAGAGGATCCAACCCAGGGTCTTGCACATGCTAGGAAGTGCTCAGCCACTGATCTGCATTTCTGCCCCAAGGCTATTAGGAATAACACTTCTCTGAATATCTATCTATCTGTGTTCAAGTTTTCACATGGATTCATATTTTCATTTCCCTCGGATATATTCCTGGGGCTAGAAATGCTGAGTCATAGTAACTCCCTGTTTAATCTGCAGGCTGAGGGTCTGTATTCAAGTTCTGACTTCTCCAGCTCCTCACAAACACCCACCATTCCCTAGTTCTCTTTAATCACACCTGCCTTCATGACACGAAGTGGCATCTCATGTGGGATTTTGTGTTTGTGTGTAGCTCAGGGGCCAACGTCAAGAGTCTTCCTCTCTCATTCTCCACCTTATTGAAACCAGGGTCTCTCACTGAGCCTGGAGCTCACTGATTAGACAGGACTAGATGGCCAGCCAGCTCCAGGGAACACGGCACACATACTACCACACCCCGCTCCACACGTGGACTTTGGAGATTCAAACTCAGGTCCTCGTATATTCACACAGAGCAGGCACTTTATTAACTGAGCCATAACCCACACATGGCTTTAATGTGCTTTCTCCTAAGGATTACAGATGCCAAGCATCTCTTCTTATGCTCACAGGTCATTAGTACATCTTCCATGGAGAAATGTCTGTTCACATCCTCTGCTCACCTCCTGCATGATTCTGATATGGTGGACTGGTAACTTTATTTAACAAAGATGTTCATGATGAGGTTGAAGGCCTAACCTCGACCAAGCATATGATAAGTTCATCGGTGAGATTATTGAAATATCAGTACATTAATTATACTGTAACAAAGCATCTGCCAAAAGCCACCTAAGGAAGGGAGGGTTTGTTTTTGCTCCTAGTTTGAGGGTAGGGAAAGCATGAGGCAGCTGGTCACATCGCACACCCAGTCAGGAAGCAGAGACATGAACGCTGGGTCTCAACTCCTTTTGATTCAGTCTGGTCCCGCTAGCCCTGGATGGTGGATGACACCCATATTCAAGATGGGTCTTCCCTCTTCAGTCAAACCTTTCTGGAAACAGCCTCACTGACACACTCAGAGATGTGTTTGCATGCTGGGTCTAAATCTAGTCTAGCTGACAACGATCACCGCTGGTCAGCCCCAGACCTAAGGAAGAAGCCAGCCTGGGGTGGATAATGGGGCGGGGAGAAAGTGGTCTTTGTCACAGATAGGTGTATCAGTCAGGAACTTTCCAGGTTCCTTTCAAGGTTACAGAAAACCCAGTCCAACCACATGAATGAGAAGGAAAACCAGCGACGCTCTTCTAACAGGAAGCCCCAGGCAAGGCTTACTAACTCTGCATCTCAACATCATGAAACAGCAAGCGCTTCCCATCTTCCGTCCCTGTCGCCTTCCCTGCGTAGGTTCTGTCTTCAGGTCTGTCAGATCACAAGGTGGCCCCCAAGGCTCAGAACCTTGCACACTCAACACCGCAACGTCGAGGGCCACAAGAAGAACCAGAACTCAGCCTCGTTCACACTTCTTTATAACTTTCCCAGACTTCCCTCTCTCCTCATTGGCTAGCATAATGTCACATGCTCGTTCCTAAGCCAATCACTGGGAAGTAGAATTACCATGTTTGGTTTAGGCTAGTCAAGATTCTTTCCTGAATGGGGGCAAAGGTGGTTGCTTACTGAGAGATTTAGTCACCCTCACAAACTCGAGGTCTGCCAGGAAGGAAGGTGTTAACGGTTAGGGAGGCGACAATGAGCTGTATTTATTGCACTGTGCACTGAGAGATTATGGAAAGAACCGAAAGAGCTTGGCCCTTCACCCCGCCCTCTACAGATTTATAGAGATTTCCCTGAAGGATATTATAGACTGTCTGTAACCTTTTTAGTGCCCTGTGATACTCTCACAGGACATTATTTATGTGTCTTCATGCTGTCTATAAAACAAAGGATTGGCTTAAGTTCTCATGACTCTAAAAGGCTGTCAGGGCCAAATGGATGGTTCTAGAAGTCTGGAGGGATTAGGGGGTGAAGGAGAAATGCATGGACTGCCAGACTCAGGCAACAGGAATATGGCATGGAGAACAACAGAAAGTTCAAAGTGTAACATGGGTTGGGGAGGTTTGAGGGCTAGGTGCAAATAATTAGCAGTTGGGGACACCTTTAGATTATGGTCACAACTGCAGGAAAATGTGTAGATTTCTGGGACTTTCACTTGATTTCCTTTTGTGTGTGTGGTTGCTGCTTATTTTTAATCTTTTAGCAACAAGCAAAGGGCTCGTGGTGAAGGAGGCAGGTGGCAGAGGCTGTACTGGTGATATTTCACACAGCGCTGCTCGGTGCTCTGTATCTGCGTTATTGAGCAGCCCGGCGTCGAAGCCAATACACCAGTAACAAATTGCTGGAGGGGAGCTGGAAAGTTTCAGACCAACTGCTACATTTCTTCCCGTCTTTCACCTCAGAAGACCTTGAGAACCTAGCAGGCACATGGTCCTGGGAGCTTTATTTAGCATGGCTGGGCTCTGGGCCCGGTACCCCAGTGGCCCACCTGGGGTCTGCTGAGTGGCTGCACCTGGGACATCCTCCTGTGGCAGACACAGTGGGTGCACAGCTCAGCTGCCTCTTCATCTCCGGCTTCCTGGGTGGCAGGCGGAGGGAGGGAGCTCCGCGCAGGCACACAGATGTCTTGGAACTCAAGGAAGTAAAAAAAGGAAGTAGGGAATTTGTCTGACAGACCCCAGCGAGCAAAATTAGCACCAGCCACAGGCTGGAGACTCTCCAGTCTTTTCCTCTGCTTGAAACCTCAGGAAGTTTGCAGAAACGTGTGCTCTTGCACCCATGACGGGGAGGGGGGTAATAAAAAGTGGGGCTTCGATTCAGGATTCGTTCAGTCCACAGAAAGCTTATTACACTCTACAAATGTGTACTAGATTAGGGGTGGGGGGCATGGTTTCAGCAATTGGGATGCTCAGAGGATCCAGATTAGAGTCAGGCTTGGGCTTGTGCAAAAGGGTACTTGGAAAGCAGGTGGGAGCCAGCCTTCCGCAGAGTGCAAGACAAGGGTGCAGTTTCCTAGCTGTAAGCCCCTGAGCAAATTATGCAAACTCAAAGCCCCGGTCTCCTTATCTGCAAATGGGAAGAATAGGATTGTCTTAGTTTAGGGTTTTTATTGCTGTGAAGAGACACCATAGCCACAGCAACGCTTATAAAGAAAACATTTAATTGGGATGGCTCGCTTACAGTTTCAGAGGTTCAGTCCATTGTCATCATGACAGGGAGCATGGCAGCGTGCAGGCAGATGTGGGGCTGGAACTGAGAGTCCTACATCTTGACTCAGAGGCAACAGGACGTCAACTGACCATCACACTGAGTGAGGCTTGAGAAAAAAGACCTCAAAGCCCGCCCCCACAGTGACACACTTCCTCCAACAAGACCACACCCACTCCAATGAGGCCACACCTCCTAATAGTGCCACTCCCTTTGGAGGGCCATTTTCTTTCAAACTGCCACAAGAATCATGGCTATGGGAGGTGGTGGACACCAAATGTTCTGTGCAGAGATGGCTTGGAGCAGCCTTACTGGAATCGTCGTCATCAAGTGTGGCAATCCTCGATGTAGGAACAACCCAAACTTGTGTATATTTATTTCCAATCCTTGTTATCATCAAATGTAAACTATAAATATGCAGCTCAATGAGTTATTAGAAATTAAATATACCAGCCGGGCATGGCAATGTGTGTCTGTGGTCTTAGCCATTTGGGAGGCTGGGCGTTGGCATTATTTACACTCATAAAATCCAAAAGTTCCACCAAAAAAAAAAAAAAAAGCCAGGTGGGGCTGGTGCACGCCTTTAATCCCAGCACTCGGGAGGCAGAGGCAGGTGGATCTCCGTGAGTTCAAGGCCAGCCTGGTCTACAGAGTGAGTTCCAGGAAAAGCACCAAAGCTACACAGAGAAACCCTGTCTCAAACAAAACAAAACAAACAAACAAACAAAAAATCCAAAAGCTCCAAGTCAGCCTATGGAAAGTTGTGGGAGTCTACAAGCAAACAGACTCACTAGCCACTCAAGCACACGAGCCCCCAGCAGGACCTGGAGCCCCATGGCCTCCCTCCCAGTCAGGAAACTGCACACCTGCAGAAGGTCATTGCTGTCCACTAGTGATGACGAGACTTGCTACAAAAGCATCCACCCTATATACTACCCAGCCGTCTTCGGAGTCATCTCACATAGCTCAGGCTTCAGTTGTGTAGCCAAGGGTAATACGCTTTGGATCCTCTGGCCTTCACACCCCAAGTGCTGGGTTACAGATGTGCATCACTAGGTCTTATAGAGTGCCAGGGCTCAAACCCAGAGCTTCAGGCACACTAATGGAGCTCCATCCTAGCCCCAGCACTTGACCTGTGCTCAACATCATCATCTGTGCGCACATTTGCAGCCACGATCCATTCATTTGTATTGTTGTACGTGATTGTATAACACCCCTGAGTCTCCTTACCCATTAGTTGTTTCTACTTGGTAGCTGTTGTGACTTGTGCTACTTGAACTTGTCAAGTTATGTACCCAGGCAGGACATTGCTGGATCATAACCTCGTATATGTATTGTAACAGCTAACATCTGCTTACAAGTGAGTATCTACCATGTTTGTCTTTTACAGTCTGGGTTGCCTCGCTCACGTCACAATCCACAGACACAGCGAGGCTAAGCAATAAGGAGGGCTCCAGGGATCTCCCGCGGAAGGGAAAATAGAATAGATAGATTTTGCTTGTGGGGGGGGCGGGGATGGAAACAGGAGGGATCATGTTTGGGAGAGAGGGATGGGAGGAAAGAGTATGGGGAGAGACAACTGGATTTGGGGGGCATTTAGAGGGTTATGTGGAAACCTAGTGCAGTAGAAACTTCTTGGAATCTATGAGGGTGAGCCGAGTGAGGATTCCTAGTAATGGGGTGCACAGAGCCTGAACTGGCAATCTCCTATATCCAGGCAAGACTTGAAGTGGTGGGACTGGGACACCAACCCAGCCACAAAACCTCCTGCTTACAACCTGTCTTACCTGCAAGAAGTGCTGGGATAATGGTGGCTCAGAGCTTGTGAGAATGGACAGCCAAAGACTGGACTAACATGAGGCCCAAGCCACGAGAGGCAGCCCATGCCCAACACTGCCTGGATGGCCAGAAACCCAAGGCTGGATAGCCCAGAGACTTGAGTAGAACCAAACACGACTGCACCCTCTCCCCACAAAGTCAATGAAATGATTCCTAATGATATTCTGCTATACTCATAAATCAGTGCCTAGCACAGAGAGGCTTCTTCCAGCAGCTTATGGGAGCAGATGCAGAGACCCACAGCCAAACACTAGGCAGAGCTCAGGGGACCCCACAGAAGAGAAAGGATGGTAGGAGCCACAAAGATGGAGAACATGGCCCATAGAATCAACTAAGCAGGGTTCATAGGGGCCACAGAGGCTGAATTGACAATCACAGAGCCTGCATGGATCTGCGTTTGGTCCTCTGCATATGTTATGGTTGTTAGCTTGGGATTTTTGTGGGACTCCTCACAGTGGGAGCAGGGGCTGTCTCTGACTCTTTCATTTACTCTTGAGACCCTTTTCCTCCTACTGGGTTGCTTCATGCAGACTTGAAATGAGGGTCTGTGATTAGTCTTTTTTTTTAAAGTTTTATTTATTACATATACAGTATTCTGCCTGCATGTATCCCTGCAGACCAGAAGAGGGCACCAGATCTCATTACAGATGGTTATGAGACACCCGTGGTTGCCGGGAATTGAACTCGGGACCTCTGGAAGAGCAGCCAGTGCTCTTAACCCCTAAGCCATCTCTTCAGCCCCTGTGCCTAGTCTTATTGCATCTTGTTATATTGTGTTCAGTTGATATCTCTGGGAGGCCTGCTCTTCTCTGAAGAGAAATACAGGAAGAGTGAATCTGGGGAAGAGAGGAGGTAAAGGTGTAGGGGGGACTGAAAGGAGGTAAAGGTGTGTGGGGACTGAAAGGAGTGGAGGGAGGGTGAGCTGTGGTCAGAAGGTATTGAGAGAAGAATAATTAAAAAGAAAAAATAGAGTTCCAAATTGTTCTCCAAATTGATTGTCCCAACTTCTGCTTTTACATATGTCAGTCAATACTCAATATTTCCCATCTTCTTTCCGCCGTTCTGAAAGGTGAGCAGAAACACCTTGTGAACTTCACTTGCAGTTTTCCAATGAGTAAAATTGCTGGTGCTTTTTATATGCTTGCCAGTTATTTACATCCTGTAGCTGGGCTTGGTGGCTCCAATCTGTAATCCCAGCACATTCAGATGCTAAGGCAGCAGGATCAGGAGTTCAAGGCCAGTCTTGGCTACATATCAAGTTTGAGGCCAGCCTGGGCTACATGAGACCTTGTCTCCCAAAACTGACTGACCAAATGAACAAAACTTCTAACATTTAACATTTTGTAACATGTCCATGTTAGTTTCTTGCCCAGTGTCCTGCTCAGCTGTGCTTCATTTTGACTTGTAGACGCTCTTTATATATTCAGGACATGAGTCTTTTGTTGGCTGAGTTTCACAAATATTGTCTCTGTTAGGCTTGCCTGTTTATTCTCTTCATGGTGTCTTGATGAACAACAATCTTAGGGTTATAAGTAATTCCACTTACTACCCTTTCCCCTTATGATTTAAGAAAACACAAAAGAAATAGTTCCCTCTTTTGAGGTCATGTCAGTATTCTATAGCGTATTTTAGAAGTTGCAATACTTTGCTTATTTGACTGACAATTGTCATCAAAAGGAGAGAAAATTAATTATCATTGCTAGCCTCTAACTTATCTACCCTCGGTTCTGTTAATTCTTCTGATCTTAAACCAGTATTTGGGTTTGTTTGCTTTGCTTTTCTCTCAGTTTTCATGGTATTGACACGTTGGAGTTTGCAGGGCTGTTATTTTACAACCAGCGTCTCCCTTGCCTGGGTCTGATGTCCTCTCAGACTCCAGGCTTTCTTGCAGGGGTCACAGGAGCACATCTGAGCAGATCCTGATGGACCCATAACCTGCATGCGGTGCTGATCACTTTGTAATTTATTGGCTTCACTCACTGCAAGCTTCCTGTCACTCTTGTGGCTTGTCAGCTGGGCAGTGCCCTATGAGGGCTTAGCTATGGCTTGAATGTGCTCTCCAGGATTCATGTGTCCCCAGAAGTGGGACCTAGTGAGAGTTTGTAAGGTCACTAGGGTCACGGCCCTTGGAGGGGATGTGGTACTTCTCACGAGGGTTGTCTGTAGAGGAGAAAGGCTGTCCTTCTGTACTCCGTGTCTCCCTTCACCACGTGACTGGCCGCTCTAGCACGTACTCTCACCATGATGCCATCTGCTATGTTCCTTTGCCACAGGTGGCACTATGCTGTTTGGACTTCCAGCTTCCAAATCTGTGAGCTAATTAAACCGCTTTTCTTTATAATTTACCCACCCTCAGGGATTTTGTTATAGCAACAGAAAACAGACTATATATAGAAGGCGATTTAAAACCCATCCTGTGTGTCAAGGAACATGGTTCCCTAATTTTAATATCATTGATGTTTCTGGATTGAATTATGGTGATGATAGTTGCCAAATAATGATTTCATAATTCTAGCATTCCTTTTAACATTATTAATTTTTATTTTTTATTACTGTATTCTGTAAACTCTAGGAGAAGCTTTCTTATGTGTTTGTATAGGCTTATGGTATCCATATGGGTCCTGCCTATGTTAATCAGTGGGTTACTATTACTTATTTTTATACTTAAATGGTCTCAGATTGGTTTCCACATTGTATTGGCCCTGCCCAGGCCTTCTGGTTAGCCATTTCTTCAGGAAGCTATGGTTCTTTGTAGGGAATGATGGTATTTAGACAAGACCTGAGTGTGTGAGTGCTGTTAGTGTGCTGGTATTCCCAGCAGACCTAAGTGACAGAGCTGAGGCATACATGTATGAATAGATATACATATATATGTGCATAATATATATCTGGGTAGGCATACATACATAAAATATGCACACATAGCTCTATGTTTATTTCAATATCTATATATGCTTAAAAACCATAATTTTACATTAATATCTGCAATTCCTCTTCCAAACCAGAATCATTTCAATTTTCTCCCTTTCCATATTTGTAATTTTGATAGTCAGAAACCTGCCTTCCACTGTCTGTGAGACATTTCTTTATTGGACCCATGCCCTCAATATGTGACCACATTCTCACTGCTCCTGCCACTGTTTCCCCCAGCCAACACAGCCCCATCCCCTAGGGGCCCTCGTCGTCGTCGCCGGCGTCGTCCTGTGGAGGCATCTCACTCTCGGCCACTGCGACTCCTCACTTCACAACCTCCAGCCTCACTGCACACAGGCTCACGAAGGCTGGTCCCTACTACTGATTTCTAGGTTGAATTATTCAAGAAGGGAGGCACGCAGACACCTATAATTACTAGTCTGCTTTTGCCTGACACATTCTTCATCAGAAGAGGATGACCTTTAATGCTCCTGGCCACGCCCACTGGTCCCGTTCCCCCTGCATCCCTTCTCTCTGGCCAGCCCTTGCATGCAGGAGAATGGCCGGCTGAACTACCCCTGCTCCAGTGCTGCCCGGGCTCAGAGACTTTCCACCCATGTCTCCTGTCTTTGGCTAGATCATCCACCTTCAAAAGAAACTTCCCAGAACCCCACCCCTCTTCCCCTCTTCCCTCAGCCCTGCTCCGACCAGGATTTAATTCTTACTAGTCACCAGAAAAGCTCCTAGTGACTTGCTTGTGGCCTGCCTGCCTCTTACCTTCTTCAAGCCTCCAGAAGCATTCAACATGGCTGATCCTTCCTCCCCCTCAACCACCCCCTTCCGTTGGTCTGTACCCTGGCCTTGAGGTGCTTCTCAGTACAGTGGTCACTCTCCTTTCTTGGAGTCTTGCCAGGCTGCCCTCACCCCCCCCCTTTCTTCCTATACTTCCCTGTGCCAAAGCTGTTTCCTCTGGACAGCAGGCACTCAGCCTCTTCATCCCAGACCACTCTGTATCTGATGGCCTCTTGGTCGCTCTGCTGGGATTGCAGTGTGCTACGTTAGTTAAACTTTATATGTTCCAAACAGGATCTCTGCCTCCTGCCCTCAACACCCGACCCCCCACCCCCCACCCCTCGCATCTCGCTGTGTTGCAAGTTTCCATCCAGTAAATGACATAGCCATTTAGCTGACTGCTCTGGCAATGTGGGGGTTCTTCCATTTCCCACTTTTCCCCTCACACCTTCCATCCAATGCAGTATTCACTGTTCCAGGTCTCATTTATAGCTACCCTAAATCTGACCTCTGGTTTTCTCCACTGCTCTGGCCCTAGTCCAGGCTGGCGCTTCTTGTCTGAATGGCCAATGCAGGCTCCAATACCTGCTCTGCTCCCATTTAACCTCTGGTAAGTTCACAGAGCCAGAGGGGACCTTTTATAAACCAGTCTCAATAGATGGCTTGGTACAAGCCCTACAATTAATTCGTCATACTCAGAATAAAGTCAAATCTCTATCATGGACAGAGTCCTTCTTGATCTGACCCTGCCTACCTCTCTAGACTCATCTCTCAACCACTCAAGTCATGATGGCCTCCCTGCTGTCCCCCTAACCCACCACACTGGCTCCTGACTCGGGAGGACCATTGTGCTTATTTTTCCCAGCCTGGAATGTGCTTCCTCCAGGTCTTCATGGGATGGTTCTTCTTTCACATTCAAGACTCTTCTCACAGGTCTCCTCTTCAGAGCTGTCTTCAGCACCATGTCTAAAATAGCACACCCATGGATGCCTGCTCTTCCCTGAGCTCTGTTCCTCCATCCTCAAATACCTCACGCAGCACTCATCACTATGCGACATTATGTTATGGTTTGTCTCCTTGAGAATGTGTTTGCAAGGTCAAGACCTGTTAAGGTAGGGTGGGGTGGTGGTGGTGGTGGTGGTGGTAGTGGTGGTGGTGGTGGTGGTGGTGGTGGTGGTGGTGGTGTGTGTGTGTGTGTGTGTGTGTGTGTGTGTAGTTCAGAACTACCTCAGGTGTTGTTTTTCAGGGGCTGTCCACTTTTTTTTGAAAGTCAAGCAAATGCAAAGTTTTATTCAAAGAGGACAATTTTATTAAAGTTTAAAAGAAAAACCCCAGGGCAGGCAAGCTGCAAACCTTAACAGATGCCCAAAGGAGGGAAAAGGAGAAGAAAGGTGGTGGTGGTGGTGTGTGTGTGTGGGGGGGAGCACCATGATCCTTGAATTAAACCAGGACAGCAGGCAACCACATGGCAGTGAGAGAGACTCAGAGAAAGAGTGAAGCCAAAGCATGCCTAGAAGGAGAAAGCAGAGGAAAAGTCACACATTTCTAATTCAGGCTACGGACAGAGCGGCGCGGCTGTGTTCTGTAAATTCAACCGGGTGTGGGAATCCTGGGAATGAAAACTACAGTATCTCATTACAGGAACAAGTATGCCCATTTCCTTAGCATGGCTTAAGGTAAGCCATTCTTTCCTAGAGATGGTTCTACTTCCCAGAAGAGTAGTGCCCTGGGCGGGGATCACTGGGTTAACTCACCTGGTCTGGGTAACTTGGAATGTTAGATCAGTGTTACTCACTGCTTGGAACTCGTAGACAAGGCTGGCTCCCTAGTGAGTCTCAGATCTGCCTGTCTGCACCTCCCCAGTGCAGGAATCACACCCCGCCTCTTACAGACTGAGCTATCTCCCTAGTCCTAGGCCCCTTAATATGTATCCCTAATTCCCAGAACCGTGTCCACCGCACAGAGGCTATGCGAACTTGGACTTGGTGAATGAAGACAGGAACTCAGGGCAATGCCCATGGTTGATTCAAGCAAAGGTAAGAGTGGAGTCAAGTGGTGGGAGCCGTTGTCTGTGGCAGCACTTAGGACATCCTTACTAGGGAGGCTGCCTGGGAACTCCAGACAGGAACTTTCTCGATGTTCCCAAGCATCATGGGCCACACAGCAGTTCCTAAGCTGCCTTCTGCTGCTGTACAGTGTTACCTTTCCTAGTTTGCAGCTACATTTCTGTCCAGGGGTAAGGAAGCCTTCTGGGGCTCCAGACACTGATACACTCAGGTTCCACATGAAGCACGTTAGTGTGGAGAGGAGAGGGTGCTCCTTTACTGTAGGTTCCCAATTTACACGTGGGTGCTGAAAAAGCATTTTGAGAACACAGAGGCAACTCAAAACAAACCCCTGCCATCCAGCTAGCCAACGTCTCCCTCGCCCTCTGCCCAAGCGGATTCCCACTCTCACCATGCAGCTCCCCTTTTGTGCTCGGCACAAACCACTAACACTGCTCTAAGGCCACGTGGTATGTGAGGCTCCTTCGCAAGACTTGGTGCTCATGCTTCTGGGAACGAGATGCAAAGCCATAGGAAAATGTGCTTTGCATTCTGGTTTGATACTGAGATGGAGGTCTGGGATGCGAGATGCAGAAAACGGCATGCCCCTTGACTCCTCGGTGGCACAGGCTGTGGTTATAAGCAGATGGCCACAGTCATCTAGCCTTTGACCTTGACTTTATATATCAGCAGGGAGAAGGTGGGAGCAGGGGGCCTAGGCTTCCAAACCACGCTGTGGGCACTGACAAAGGCCACCAGTAGCCAGGCCCCCAGCAGGCTGGACAGTGAAGGCACCTTGCAGGAGGTTCCTCAAATGGGAGCCAGTTGGTGGCCCTGTCCATTTGAGGCATAGCTAGAATAGAGTGGTCCCCAGCAAGGACTTCTGACCTCTGGCTTGCACATTTGCATTTAAAAGCCATGATGGAAATGTAATTTTCTTGGAAGGCAGGCTTATATTCAAAGCACACAGCCTTCTCAGCACAATGACAAAGACCTCAGCTGGAATGGGTTCTCCCAGGAGAAGTAGAGAAGGCTGCGTGAACGGTGGGCAGAGAGGTGAACGAAGTCAAACTTTCCTGCATAGGGGAAATCTTTGAAGTGTGTGGAGGCCTCGCCTAATCAAACTCACTCTGAGATGCTCCAAGCACTTCACTAAATCCCAGTGTAGCTAGTTTCCATTTAGGGTTGACTTGCTTTAAGGGAGTTTTGGGAACTGAATGGAACAGTTTTAATTGCCAACTTTCTTGACTGAAAGCAAATACGCTGGTCAGATATCCTGGAATCTAACAGGGAATTGACACTGTGTTACCCTCTAAAATACCAATGCACTTTATCATGGTCGAGAGAGGACCGTGGGTCCTGGAAGGTGGAAGAGATCTTCGACATAGGTGATTTTTTTGCTTCTCTTTTTACACTGAAGCAATTTCCTGTTTCTCCAGCAATATTGAGGCTGGAGGCCGTGGAGGGAAGAGCACAACATGGAAGATAAATTGTCATCTTTGTCACTCAAACTCCAGCTGGACAGAGAATGCATTTGCTGGTTGTTTTCTTCCAAACTCAGGCAGGGCCCAGTGACCCTGGAAGGCACGGGAAGTTGCCTATGCTCGGGCCACACACTACTCCTCTGGTAAAGGGACCTTACCCAACAAGAAAAGGGACTCACACCTGGGGCAGAGACAGCAAAACCACCTTCCCTTGTGGTTCTTACTTCAGCTTGTCCACTGAGGCACAGGATTGGAGAGTCCCAGGAACAGCCCCCATCACAGGGAACCCTCCGCACTGCCAGCGGTGGCTCTGGAGTCCCGGCAGTCCAAGGACTCCAGATGAACCAGAAGCATTTGAGATGGAATTGTTCAGATGTTTCCGTTGCTAGGTCCAGAGGGAGGCTAGGACAGCGAAGGGCTCCTGGTCCTGTGCACCCCTGTGTTACAGCCTCAGGAGATGGGGGGAGCCTGAACACACAGAAGAGTTTGGAGGAGAGAGAGAGGTGGCGAGGAGAGAGGTGGAGGGGCTTTGGTAGGAGGGAAGGGGGTATCTAGAGCCTATGGATGAATTTCAACCCATTTACTCCAAATTTCAAGTCAGGACAGAAAGTCCAGACTCCTCATTTCCAACTCACTGAGCCTGAGTCAGTCGGCTGCTGCTGCCCTTTTGAACTGTTAGCTGCTCTACTCTTTACTTTCCATGAGTATGGCGCATTGTTTTTAGCCAGAGTTCCTGTTAGATAATGGGTTTATTGAACTTACTCCTCCGGGGCCTGCTCTCATGGCATGGAGGCGTTTGGCAAAGGCCATTATACCTTAGGCTGAAGCATGCCCCCACCCCCACTCTAAACCATGCGACTGCTTGTTCAAGACTAGGCCAAATACCACTTAGGACTGCTGTAGAGGGGTCTCATCAGCTGACTGGAGGCCATGCGCCACACATGGAGTTACTGAAGATCAGCACTTCTAAACCATTCCACGTTAAGTTTTCTGTAAGCACTGGCCTCTCCAAGTAGACTCATGCAGCTCTAGTCCAGCCATGGCCTGCAAGTTCACCAGGGATTTGCTGAGGGTGGTAGCAGCTAAGCATCCTTCTAGGCACTTTATTCTCGACTTGACAAGCTAAACTACTGTAGTCTAAGATCTGTTCTACTTAACAGGAACTCCAGGAGCCTCTTTGAAGTCACAACACTCTTTCCAAGCGGTTCAGGGTGTCCTAAGAGTTCAGGGTGGCCCAGCCACAGCTATGAAACCACACAGAGATGTCTGTAAAGATTTAGAAAAAGACCTCGGCCCACCCTCTGATGTCCTCTGAGTGCTACCTTTCCACCCATCACGCATATGGACAATAAGTTAACAGCTAGTGGTCCCGAGACAGCCCGACAAGCCGTGCCATCCACAGGCTTCCCTCCCCAGCTTAGCTATCTGACTCCTCAGTGCGGCTTTCCCCTGCCAGCGACAAGACTGGCAACCTGGGGTGTGCCAAGTTCTTGGCTCCAAATTGTAAAACAAAACAGTATAGGAGGGAATTTGCAAGTTAGCTGATTTGCAAACACTACAGCAAGCCACTGTGTAAACATGTGGTGCTGTGTACCTACTGCTTCTCTCAGGCAGTTGTTACCTGGATGCCATCCTGACAGGATGGAAGTATGCTGCTTCTTGAGTTACACGGGCTTCCGTCCATCACACTTCAATGAACCAGCTGACTGCGCATCATTAAAAGCGAAAACCAACCCACCCAGCCAACAGAAGAACCTGAAGCAAAAACCCTTCATTAAACAGCAATCACAGGGTTGCTCGGTAATTATGGAGGGAGACTCAGAATCAACATCAGGTCTCCAGGTGTTTCCCATCTGACGAGGCAATGCCACTCCGAAGCTGCCAACACAGGGACCTGGATAAACAAGAAGCCGTACACACTCAGGGGTGTTCACCCCGACTTTCTCTAGAGGAACAGTAGTTGGGCATGTGGGTAATCTTTCAATGTTCCTGACTCCAAATACCACTTTCCTGAAGTCACACAAACCCACATTTACTGGGCCTCACAAAATGTGGTAAATGCTCCAACTCTTTATGTGCTTGAACACTGGGTCCCACTGGTCCCTTTCCACATAAAGAGAGGCAGATGTAGAGGGGAGGCAAGGTCCTCCCACAGTTGGCAGGCAGAAGAGCTGGAAGCCAAACTCAGGTGCACCTTACTATAGTCTATTTTTTCTTAAGGATTTAAATTTTATTTATGTATATGTGCATCTGTGGGTATGTAGGTTTGTGAACTTGGGGGCAAGAGGGCATCGGATGCTCTGGAAAGAGTTACAGGCAGTTGTGAGGCATCAGATAGGATGTTGGGAACTGAACCCAGGTCTTCTACAAGAGTAATAGGCACCCTTAACCTCTGAGCCAGCTCTCTAGCCCCTGGGTATAAATTCTTAATCACTTGGTTAAACTCTCCACAAAACAAAAGTACATGGAAATTCTACATGACAAAAGATGACATCACAGAGCACAGTCATTTCCTCCTGTTTCCCAAGAGCGGCCACTTAGCTAACAGCTCACTCGGATCCTAGGATGAAGCTCCAATCCTCCTGGAATATGCAGTTACCATCAGGAAGTTTCAATGCATTGTGAAACTCTAGTGGTTGGTTATTGTTTAAGCATGTTCCTGGTTCCACAGGGTTGGAAGGCCCTTATGAAGGTTATCTACTGTTTCTGGCTCCAGGCAGAAAGACCTTACGTCATCCCCAAGAAAGGAAGGTTCATGCATTGGTAAAATCTTCCTGAATCCACCTACCTGAGGGGCAAGCTGCAAGCATAACCTGCCTGGGTGGGTCTGCAACTAGCTTTGGGAATGCATGGAGAGCTGTGGTGCAAATGCAAATGAAGAGCAATGCAAGGCAGTGCAATTCACCACCCAAACCTTCTACTCCAGCCAAAGAACACACAAAGCCTTAGCTAAAATGCCAGTCTTTGTCAGAAAATAGATTTATTATTGATAGTGAGTGAAGTTGTCAGTATTCACTACAGAGGTTGCATAAGCCAAGGTTCGCTTTATATTGATAAAAATGCCTTATTTCACTTGCAATCATAAACATTATTCCAGTGAAAGAGGTACATTTTCTCTCCTTTCTTTCTTGCATGATCACCATAATAAGTTACAATGAAATAGCTCCTATATAATGAGAGAAGCGTACACGCGGGCCCCATGGCCCAGGCGAGTGTACACTGTTGCCCCAGCCCAGTGCTTCTTGCTGTCTCTCCATCTGAAATAGCTGAACACCCCCCACCCCCAGCTTTCTCAGAGTGGAGGTCACTAAATGGTGGAGCCTGGAGTGAAGAGAACATTTTATGTCAGTGGAAGTTGGAAACAGAGTACAAAAAGGTGCAGTGGACCGCCTTTCTCTTTATTCATTTGGGGCTTTCATTAACACTTAACAGTGTTCTTTGATGACTGATCCTGATCTAGACCTCGGCTTCTGATACTGTTGATCAAAACACGTTATGATTCTGTCGAGTCCATTTTCCAATGCCTGTCTGTCTTTAGTGGTCTTCTCTTTAATTGGGGGCATTTTCTTAATAGGAAAAGAAAAATGTTCCACCTCTGGAATTAACGTTGAAGGAGCTTTGCATGTTCTCGGGGGTAACTTTATCCTCCCTTCTCCAGCATGCTCTGCAAAAGAAACAGAAAGTCTAAGTTTTACCAGCAGGAGGCAAGGGCAAACAAATGGCAGTAACTATTTAGGATGATTACAGTGCTTTTCAAATACTGGCTTCCAAACTATGAAACAAAGCACATGCTTTCTCATCTCAAAATACCACTGCCTCTGAGGAACACCCTGCTTCATCAATTCCAATCTCCAAATGACCCACCACCAGCATCTGGGAAGAACAGCCCAGAGAAGAACATGGTCTGGAGGATGGTGGGGAGGAGCTGTGGGTCAGCTCCATTACCACAGACATCTGGAAACAGGGCTACAAGTGACAGGGAAAATTGCTGAGGCAGTCAGTGTGGAGTTGGTGAGGCACAGTCCAGCAGTGACACCCAACAGCTCTTGAGGAAGAATCTCATCTGCGAACCAAGCCCAAGCTCAGAGACCACCTGGCTCTGGGTAGAATACAGATGTCCACATATACGCGCAACACCCAGTAGCACTACAGGCAGGTCTCCTCCCAAACTGTGCAAGTGCTCTCTTTACTTTCCAAGTAATGGGAACGAGGACCGTAGACAAGAACCATCAACAGAAACTGCAGCCAGCTGGGCAGGAGGTACACGTTCCCCATTCTTATAGAACCTTAAGAATGAAAAGGCAGTCATCTCCCTTTGAGTTTTTTTTTTTTTTTTTTTTTTTTTGGTTTTTTGAGACAGGGTTTCTCTGCGTAGTTTTGCGCCTTTCCTGGAGCTCACTTGGTAGCCCAGGCTGGCCTCGAACTCACAGCGATCCGCCTGGCTCTGCCTCCCGAGTGCTGGGATTAAAGGCGTGCGCCACCACCGCCCGGCTCCCTTTGAGTTTTAAAACCCACCCAGAAGGAGGGCAGGTGAGGCCGGCAGCTGCCTCTGCATCCTGTCCTCATGCTCCCATGTCCCTGCACCTGACACCAGCTCAGCTACTGAGTCCTCACTGCATTTAGTTAAGAGCTAAGGAAAAGTTAAAACACGTACCCTTGGGAAATGAAAGACTAAACATAGTAATAATTTGCCACTTTTTACTTATTTGCTAAATATATGCTAAGGTTTATTACGTAAAACACATGTACATGGTAAAAAACAAACAAACAAACAAACAACCAAAAACTCGCCCAGGAAGAAAGCACACATGTGAAGAAGGTTTTTGTTCAGACTGCATTCAGGGAAGGTAAGAAAGAGTTCAAAAGTTCTGCCTGGCATGGAGGGCATTTCTCTATGGTTACAACGAAGGAGGGCGTTGCACCCTATGTCTTACGATAGTCGGAATACGGACAGAAAGCCTGGGCTGTGGGTGGGGCGGGGATGTGTGTGCAGCAGTGGACAGTGAGGAGCCAGGCAGGGGAAGCATGGACACGAGGTGGACAAGCT
Organism: Peromyscus maniculatus bairdii; assembly: GCF_049852395.1. NCBI lineage: Eukaryota > Metazoa > Chordata > Mammalia > Rodentia > Cricetidae > Peromyscus > Peromyscus maniculatus. The sequence continues at coordinate 58,392,711 of NC_134854.1, read as the reverse complement.
TCCTGCTGGCCACTGGAAACACACAGGTATCCAACCAGTGCTATGCAAATAGGAGAATGGCAGCCATGAAACTGAGCCTGACATCCTTGGCACAGTGAACTCAACGGAGGGCAGCATGGAGGTAGAAGACCCAGCAGACTGGACTAGAAACCAAGCAAGGGTGTAAGAAGGAAAACACAGGCACAAGAAGCCCAGAGAAGAAGAGGACAGCGAGAAGAGGTTCAGGTGAACCCTTAGTGATGGGGTGTGAGAGGGGACACTCGGGGAACAAAAAAGCAAAAGATAAATTTAGTTTTGAGTTTGTGGACTGATTTTCGATGAAGCATCCCTACAGGACTCTTCGGAAAGAAGTTACAGTTTGAGGAAGAAGGGTCAAATGATTTAAGACAAAGAGGATGGGGCGGGGCAGGAGGTACAAAAAATGGAGGACAAAGAGTGGAAGAACAAACAGGGGATTTGAGCCCGAGAAACACAGGGTGGACAGTTATCTCATTCTAGGGTCTGTGATTATATGTCCCTACGTGGTCTGGGGACATGGGGCACTAAAGAATAGACTCAAAGGCAGGCAAACTAGTGAGTCAAACAGGAAGTTAGAAAAGCACAGGTCCAGAAAAAATGAAGGACAAAGCAGAGGAAGCAAAAGCTCCACACGGTGGAGGGGCCAGGAGAATGCACACTGCACACAGTAGAGGGGCCAGGAGAATGCACACTGCACACAGTGGAGGGGTCAGGAGAACGCACACTGCACACGGTGGAGGGATCAGGAGAAGGCACACTGCGAAGGGGCCAGGAGAACGCACACTGCACACAGTAGAGGGGTCAGGAGAATGCACACTGCACACAGTAGAGGGGCCAGGAGAATGCACACTGCACACAGTAGAGGGGTCAGGAGAGTGCACACTGCACACGGTGGAGGGATCAGGAGAAGGCACACTGCGAAGGGGCCAGGAGAACGCACATTGCACATGAGTGCATTGCTACCAGCACTGGGTTTGTGGGCAAAATAAAACATCTAACTGTGCAAGTTAGACCCTGTCTGCCACTGTCACAGTGTCATAGTATTTCTTCTAGGCTCACCTCTTTTTGACTTGATCTGTCTAAGTCTCCAATTACACAGGTGGATCCTCTGTAAATACCCAATATGCAGACAACCTCACTGCCCAGTTCTTGACTACATGCACTATGGAAGCCAGTCTGAAGCAGATCTATTTGAGCCCATTTAGGGCTTCTGGCTACTGGAGAGAGTGCCTCCTTTGAGTGATACTCTATGGCCGCTCTGCATTGGGGGTCATGGGCCTCACATATAAGGTCATGGGAACCTTAAGCACTGTGGCATCTGCCAGGTCTGGATCACATGGCTCTGTCTCTCCCTATACAGCCGGGTGACAGTATGTCTCTTTTCAGTGTTGTGACATAATCTGCAGCTAGAGCAACACAATGAAAGCCATAGTTAAAGGGTTCTCTGAGGGCTTAGAGATTGTTTTAGCCATTCTTTTCAACCCTGAGCAATTACAGATGAGTAATTTTCAGTCGAATGCTAGCAATGGTAGACTTTCCAGAAGAAAGACAAGCTGGGCCCTGGCCTGAATGGGGATCAGAACCCATTAGAAGACAGGACCACAGATGCATAGTACACTGTACTCACACTTACCATATACCTTGCCACACGCATTAAACTCCAATCCCTCAGAGACAGCACAATGGCTCAGTGGAAAGCTGAGGGGCTGGTCTATATACCTGCTGTCACAATGCACTTAGCTGCTACCAAAGGGTGGCAGAGATGCTACGAAACGGCCCTACTGCTGTCAGAGACAGTAACAGATACAACAGCAAGTTGGGGTTTTAAAAAGATGAATAAACTGATCAACATTCTGTGTTATTACTATCACAGCTGTGCAAACGAGACCCGCTGAAGGCTAGAGTCAGGGCCATGGTTGGAGGCAGCCCCAGGACTGACAGGTCTACACTGCACCTCTCAGGCTGTCCCATCTCTGCATCTTCTGTATCTAGATGCTGTTGGGTTGGATTTCAACACTGCATAAATTAACACTGCATAAATTAACATAGGAAATTCCCTAAAGAATGGAGGGGAAGCTTTGCAAGTTATATTAAAAAAACCCGCTGCTTTCATTTAAGGAAATGCTAACACTTAATCTTAATGTGGAGAAAGAATTCCTCGCTGCTGCTCCCCATTCACATATCTGGGTCTGCAGAAACGCCTTTTGTAAATAGCTGCACAAATTACCAAAAGGAGTGAATGGCTCAGGCATCAACACTGCTCTTTTCCAAAATCTCTTTCGGTTCCAGCCACTGATGAGCTCACACTGTCAAACAGGAACAGTGCCCCTGGAGACCCAAGATGGTGTGTCGTTTCCACTTATTAAAACGATCTCAAGCGCTTTTCTCAAATATTTTTGTTACACAGTCGTCTAGTCAGCCAGTTTCTGGATCTCAGCTTTCTTGCAGAGGCTGACTACCCTAGCAATGAAAAGCCACTGGCTCTCTCAGTAGATTTAAAAGGACTTGAAAAGCAACCCTGTATTGCTAAGCAATCATTACAGAGAGAATGGGATTTTAAAAGAGACCACCCAGACTCTAGGTGTCTCTAGATGGGAGCTACCCGGAATCTCCCCAAGGTTTCAGATCCAGTAGGATTAGGTGTGGACGTAGGAAGGTTTTCATAATGGGGGTGGGGGGTGATGGTGGTGCTAACAGAGCAGCAGGTCCTGAGTTAGGCACAGCCTCAGTATGGAGTTTTCACTGAGGAAAGACAGGAAATGTAGGGGTGCAAAGGAACAGATCTGTGATGGGGAAAAACCAAAGAGGACCGTGGGTAAGGAAAGAAGAAAGAACACTATACATCCAGCTTCTGAGAAGCTAGTCGCCTGGGTGCTGTTCCTCACGATCTGGAAGTCTGATGAACTAACTAGTTTTGGTCTCAGTGTCTGTTCCTTCCAGTCAGGGTCGTGCTTTGTTCTTCCTGTTTTTGTAGAAGACACCAGTCAACTTTGCCTGGATCTTGTTCATATCATCCTTGTCTCTGTGTGACATTCAAATTAACTCACAAGTAATTAACTATTTATACAATTTGCCACAAAAGCAGACAAAACATTAACAGACTGTAGCTAAAACTCTTGGAAGATGAGCCCTAGGAATAAAATACCTATTAAGAAAAATGAAAATCTAGCACCATGGTAATATAGTAAATTCAATTTTTTTTTTTTTTAAAAAGAGAAAATGTCATAAAGCAATGTATTACCCTTGGAAATCAGATGAGAAATAGATTCCTAGGATGGACAGGGCTTGGGGGGCATGAACGTTTGGAACTCAGCTTGCTTGAACAGCTTCAGACCTGACAGGCAGCCACTCCGACAGCAGAGTGAGTGGGATCATCCTGTGTACAGCAGCCCAGCTCCAAGATTAACAAATGACACTAGGTGACGATACAGAATGCATGGAACAATAAAAACAAGGCTGCAAGGCTGACCTTGGTTTATCTTTGTGCCTTCTATTACACTAGATGGGCTCCTCATCCTGGAGGCAGGGAATCTGAGAACTGTCAGTGTGATGTTAGCCTAGAGATAGACTTGGTGCTCTTCTCTTGGTACCTGCTGTGAGTGCTAGGGTGACTCCTGGCCCAGGACCACCTGCAGCTTCAGAGGGCACGAGAGGGCAGAAGGCCAGCCCTTCCACTGGAGTGGCTTCTGCCTTCTTCCCATGTGCTTCAGAGACTAAGTTTAGATGTTTTCCTAGGGACAGTGAGTTTAGACTGCTGCTGCTGCTAGGTGGTCTAGACTGATAGCTAGTGACAGTGACCTACCTTCTCATGAAGGAAAACAGACAGAACCTGCAGGATTTGGTAAAAGTTTGGGGTGTCTGAACCCCACTTCTAACCTTCTAATTCAGACTCTTCAAGGGGGAGGATGGGCAGGCGCATTTTTAACACTTTTCAGAGACTGTGAGGTTCACGTGTGTCTGTGGCCTCCTGGGTTTGAAATGCAGAGCAGGGGTGGACTCTGCTGGAATATGGCGATTCCCACTCTGGAACTGTACAAAGGAGAAGATGAGGTTGGGCCCCCAACCTCCACATCCTCGTCCTCCAGCTCCAGGAGCCTGGCTGACATGTCACGGAGAACTCACTTCACACAGCTATGAAACAGACTGCTCTGACATTAGGTTTTTTCCTCAAGAGCCTGGATTTCCAAGTAACAGCCACCCCATTTCCAGGACCTTTTCAGGCTCAAAATCATAGGGAAACATTTTGAAGCCCAGCTGAACACAAGTCCAAATTACAGGGAAGGTAAAATTTAGTGTCCTTAAGAAGGCTGAAGAAATTTTGCCTAGACAAATTCCTCCATACCTGCTGATCTTGTAGTCTTCTATTTTGGAATTAACCAACACTGGAAATTTCATTTGTATTTTATAAATGAGAGGACTGGGAACATTAGTTTTGGGAAGTATAATACCACATTGAGATCTAGCCTCACTGGTCAAGGTCTTGACTCTACATTCTCTCTGTAGCCAGGGCCCTCTCTGATCTCAACAGTTCAGCAGAGAGAACAGGTCTCAAGGAAAAGGTATTTGGCTACCAGCCTATTCCCTATGTAATGATTTAAGTCTCTGCCCAGTGTATGGACCTCTGACTGCCCTGCTATCTGACTTCAAGCCCCATGCAGACCCCGGACCTTTGGGAAACTCTTGGTCCTGATTCTTCCCATCATGTACTCTTACTGCATCTCCAAAGCCCCTCACCTCCCAAGGACTATATCTCACAGAGTAAGAGCTATCCCGGAATAGCAGGAGCCCGGTGCCGGCTAAGGCAGCATTCTGTAATGGAGTTTCTTAGCTGGCAGGCTATGCTTTGGCAGGCAGCTTGGGGATAGCTGGTTCTCCCTTTACTGCCTCTGGAGAAACTGAACTGTTTCTAGCCTCTCTGGTCATAGGATCACCTTGACTGTCAGGAATGTAAACATGAGGCCACACAGCAGCAGACTAGTCACAAGGGCAGCTGACAGCAAATTCTAGGAGGCAAAGGCACTAAAACCTAGAAAACCTAGAAACCACAAAATGAAGATGCTACTACTAAATAGACATGCCTCCTGAGCCTGTATCTACCTCTTGCTCTCCAGCATGAATGCAGAATCAGCTCTTGCAGATAGAGCTTCCAGCCCTCAGTTCAGCAAGAAAAAAAAAATTAAGTACTAGTCACCATGAACAATCTGGAACAGGGGCAAAGAAAGCACTATCCACTATCCCTACCATCAGGTGAACACGGACTGTTCCAGGAGAATCACGTTAGTGTTTTTGTTTTTTTGTGACTAGCAACAGGGCTGAGAAAATGCTAAAGTGCTTAGAATTCCTGCTTACAGCACTGTAGGTGGATGTTAAGGCAGCGAGATGCCACAGGGAACATAATGCTGATCTATAAGCCAGCCCTCCTTCACTTTAAAAATTAGAAGTTGAAGCCGGGCGGTGGTGGTGTACATCTTTAATCCCAGCAGAGGCAGAGGCAGAGGCAGGCCGATCTCTGTGAGTTCAAGGCCAGCCTGGTTTACAAAGTGAGTCCCAAGACAGCGTGGGCTTCCACACAGAGAAACCCTGTCTCAAAACAAACAAACAACTCCCACCCCCAAAATAGAAGTTGGAGTGCCAGGCATGGTCCTGTACCCCTTTAATCCCAGCACACAGAGGCAGACAGATCTCTGTGAGTCTGAGGGCAGTCTGGTCCACATGGTGAATTTGGGGCCAGCTAGGGATACACACACAGAGGACCATCTTAAAAAAAAAAAAAAGATGGAAAAAGAAAAAAGATATTGGGGACATTTTATATTATTTACTCCTGGACTTTTATTCTTCTCCCTGTTTACAAAGTCCCATATAAGTCAGATGTAGCAAGACTAAATGGGAACCAGGCTTTAATGACAAGAAGGGGTAATTCAATATTGGGAAGCTTAGAAAGTTAGCAGGTTAAGCAGGTATGGGGGAGACACAAGTCTATGTCAACTGATGCTCCATTTTAAATGCTGTACTTAAATAGCTAGCCAATAGCTTTTACAACTTAGAAATAATATTAGAACAATTTAGTGTCTTTTTTACCCTCATAAAGAATACATAACTTAATACACTGACAATAAGTCTAAACGTCTCCCGTCAAACCACAATGAACTGTTTAAGAATAGCTGAAGATTAATGTCAGAGAGTGGAGGAATGGGAAGAAAGGAAAAGCAAGGCTAAGGAACGTCCGGAAAAAAATTTCCTACCAGTAAAATCTATTAGTCTTTCCAACAGCACCCCAGGGACCTGTGAAAGCTCAACCTTATGAGTCATGTAAAAGTGGAGTGGACTATTGTAATGATTCCACATGGGAAACCCTTGTACAGTGTCGGAAATGGAATGAGACTTAATGGCTGCTGTCCTGTTCCTGTCCAGTAAGGCTAGGAGAAGGGAGAGGGCCCACCTGGAACTGCTAGACTAGGCAGTGAGCATACTGTGTACGGATAAACTTTTAACAAGGAGAGCAGAACTGGGATCTCGAGGTGAGATTTTCTTCACAGGGAGCAGAAGGGCAGCCTTGTACTAGAGGAGGACAGCTGCCAGTGATACAGATACCAGGTCCCTGCCGCCAACATGGTATGGCCTTTCAGGGAGCAGGCCAAGTGGCCTCTTTGATCATGGGCACTATCACCTCACGTCCTATGTGTACCGTTTCAGCAGCCATTACTGTTTTCATTTTCCCTCACTGTCTCAACTTGTATTTGTGGATGACAGATGTCTCTTCTTAAACTCACCTGCTCCAAAAACAAATATCACTTGAAAATTTTTGTCTTGTTTTGTTTTCATGGCAGGGTACATCTTGAACTAGTTGTTAAATTTACCATCATGACATCCCTGGGTTTCAATACTCTCAATTGCAAAATGGTAAAAGAAACCATTTCTATTTGCATCTCAGAGTGTCATAAAAAACATGTAAGAGTAGATGTTGAAGTGACCTTGCAATCCTAAAGCCTGAAGAAATGAAAGGGTCTGTGTTTCACGGTTCTTAGCTATTCCAGTGCTGTTCAACCTACGGCAAGATTTTCATCTTTTTGGTATTACTCAGCTACCATCTACTTCCAAATAACTGAACATAGAGTTGTGAAATGCTAGATACTCTAATCAGACTAGCTGCAAGTAATAAACCACATGGCAGGCTGGGAAGTGAATGGGAAGGAAGGTGGGTCTCTTTTTCAATCACTACTATCATTTCATGATTTTTCCACTTGATGATCCTGAACCCGGGAAAAATGAAGGTGGACTGAGTATTCTGCACAAGTGAAGCCATCACAAAAATGACCCAGTTCACTGAAATCAAAGCCCAAGGCCAGGATCTAGTAAGAGACAGGATGTGGTGACAAACCCAGACCCACCAGACTCTCCCCTCGACTGCACTGTGTGCCATGTATTATCTGGCTGCACATTGAGTTTTTTGTTGTTTTGTTTTTTAATTTCATAAATAGGACCCAATGACACCACAGGACTAAGTATGATTCAACAAGATCTCACCAGTCAAGGGTGGAGCCAATGCTCCAAGGCACGTGGTATTGCCACTTCAGCAGTACCAGAAAGCACACTGTGGAAATAGGCACATGTGTTAGACCCCAGTCTTAAAACATGCACTTTGACACAGCCGCCTTTTCTATCGATGACTCCGTCCCACCTCCACAAGCCTCGATTATCAGATTAGAAAAATTTATGCGTCAACCTGTAAGTCCCAAGTGCTCAGGTAGTCAACCTATAAGTCCCAAGTGCTCAGGTAGTCAACCTATAAGTCCCAAGTGCTCAGGTAGTATTGCTATTGAAGGTCGGGGACTTAAGAGCTCATCAGAGGCTGTTTGTGACAAATAACAAGCACTAACTTAAAATCAGCAGCATTACCTCTAGCAAGACCTGTAAGGAAAAGAATCCCGGCATATACTCAGTTATGCAAGTACCGATACAAGCAAGTAACAGACAAAAGCAAACCACAATGAGTTTTAAGACAACACGGGCTTTTAAATCTTGATTACATTTTTCCCACTTAATGTTAGACAACAGCAACCCTCCCTTCAGATATTTATGGACTGTTGGAAATTTACATTAAGTGGTATATTATAACTGGAGCAAATTGGGCTGTAAGAAGGCATGCTGTGTAACTCAAACACTAGATTTAGATGGGTGAAAAGATCAATTCTAGGGAGTTTGTCAGAAGAAAGAACAAAAGTTTCCAACAATTTATGTCTCTCCAAACCACATGCACCCAACTATAAAGCAATTATGTGACCTGTTGAAATTGTTAATTTGCTGTATGGATATCATTAACTTTCTAAAGCACATAAATTAAGAGAAACTATGCATCTTATGAGTGTCATATTATGCAGTTATGAAGGATCATGAAGCATATGAAAAGAGGGAGATCCTTTCCTAATATGACTCAGGTGTGTGAGTGTGTATGTTCTGGCTTGTGGTGGTTTAAAAGAAAATGGCCCTCATAGGGAGTGGCACTATTAGGAGGTGTGGCTTAGCTGGAGTAAGTGTGGCCTTGTTGGAGTGTGTTACTGTGGGGGTGAGCTTTGATGTCTTACATGCTCAACTTATGCCCAGTGTCACAGACTCCTTCTGCTGCCTATGGATCAAGATGTACAACTCTCACATCTGTCTCCAGCACCATGTCTGCTGTGGATACCACTCTATATAAATAAAACACTGATGGCCAGTGACCAGGCAGGAAGTATAGGCAGGACAAAGAGAGAGGAGAATTGGGGAAACAGGAAGAAGGAGGAGAGACACTACAGCCACCGCCAGGACAAGCAGCATGTGAAGACGCTGGTAAGCCACCAGCCACGTGGCAAGGTATAGATTTATAAAAATGGGTTAATTTAAGATAAAAGAACAGTTAGCAAGAAGCCTGCCACGGCCATACAGTTTATAAGTGATATAAGTGTCTGAGTGATTATTTTATACGTGGATTGTGGGACTGCGGGGCTTGGGGAACCTGGAGAGAAGCCCTCCAGCAACACATGTCTGCCTGCACCTGCCATGTCCTGCCATGATGATAATGGACTAAACTTCTGAAACTGTAAGTTAGCCCCAGTTAAATGTTTTCCTTTGTAAGATTTCCTGTGGTCATGGTGTCTCTTCACAGCAAGAGAAACCCTAACTAAGACACTGCTCTAAAGGGCTCTACCAACTGTTGGGGGACGATTAGTGACTGAAGGATGGGTTTCTTTTATTTTTGCTAGACCTCCTACTACTTATAGTCTGCATGTTTTCTAGCTCCTTAATTTATACCCTTTTTCCTTGCTGGCTTTGAATAGTGCCTTAGGAATGGGAGGTACTAACCATGAGGATATAACCACTGGAATCATTAGAAGATGCAAGGTTCGGAGCAATAAAGTATATTTTTAATACATTTTTTTTCCTGCACAGAGAGAATTTAGGAGCGATTAACTCTTTCTTCTGGCACAGGGTCTCGAACCCAGGACTTGAGCATGTCAGGCAAGCACTTACACTCTTCTTTTACTTTTTACTTTGAGAGAGGCTCTCATGAAGTTGTCCAGGCTGTCCTTGAATATGAGGTTCTCCTGCCCCAGGCTCCAGTAGCTAGGATCACATGCCTGAACCACTAGGCCTGGCTAGAATCTGGACTCTTCTGATAGTGAACTAGACAGAACTTATGAGCTAACCAACTGATTACAGACATTCTTGATGAGGACCAGCTGAGTTTAGAAAGCTTTCCCACATGTTAGGTCCTCACCACTGTCCAGTGACAACTGGGCTTTCTATTTTCCAAATGTCCAGTCAGCACACACACCCACCTGTTTGGCATGGTTGACACAGTGCATGTACTGGCTGGCCAGAGCGGAGCAGCTGAGGGTCTGCTGGGTGTTCTGGCGGTAACACTGGAGGATTTTGGTCTGTAGATCTGCACAGACTGGATGATATTCATACCGTCTGAAAATAAAACAAAGATAACTGAGACAAGGCATCCTCAGTCACTGTAAGGGTCAAGGTTAAAGACTAAATAAAATACACAAGCCTAGTCCTGAAAATGACACCACTGCTCTTGCTCTACAGCCTTGTCTGGCAAGTCAGAAATCTGCCAGGCCTCACTTCTCTCTGGCATACCACAGCCAGCAGGTCATGAAGCTCTGGCCCCTGCACTATGGTCTTCCATACTCACTGTTAGTATAGAAATCCCAAGTATTTACACTTCCCAGATCCAAGCAATGACCTCTGGTCTTTGTGTCTACAGCCCCGGCTCTCTCCACAGGTCACCCAGAGGGTACTTTGTAATCCATCAAGCCGCTCTCTATTGCTTCTTTAATGACGTACAAGGCTAGCAGACACTGATCAGGCTCCTGCCTGCCTTTAGCCCTTGTTGGACCCTGTACCTGGCTGCAGCCTGGGTGAATTATGCTCAGGGTCCAGTGTCAGGTCTCACATCTGTGGTCACAAACTGCTTGTGAGCTGGGAGATGCTTAGCACCCAAATTCTCACCCTTGCAAAAGTAACTGAAAACTATCTACTCATCTTTCAATGCCTAACTGTGTAACCTGCTTTGAAGAACTCTCAATAGTTTTCTGCTCCCACACAGTCCACGCTTTCACTCTGCCCATGCCATGGACTATACAATAATTGAGTGCAATCCACCAGCCTACATTTACCAGAATGTAAATTCCAAGGAACTATGTTTGTTTTCTTTGTGACATTCACTATTCAATGAGGATACTTTTTATAGAAGCCATACAATAAGCTTGTTGAATGAATAAAAATGGGTAAACATCTAAAAGTCCTCCAGGTTAAATTTTCACTATTATATTTATAAGTCTCAGATTTTAGTTGGATTGCTCTCAGTGAACATGCCATGCCAAACATAATTGTTTCCACAAAGCTTATAATACACACTTGAAAATAATAAGCCAAATGAATTATACAAACAGAAAATATTCTTGTTTGTATGACAGGAGAACTTGAGTTATAGACTAACCACAGAGAGCGAAAATATGCAAAACAATCATTAATCTAGGAATTTGTATTTTTTAAAATTAGTTTGTTTAATAAAAAAATGCTTCCAGTCTTATCAGTTCTGTCTGAAATTTAAATGTGTTATTCATACATCCCTGAAGTAGCATTACTTTAAGTTTAATGGGTTCTAAACACAAAAGCCCCAGAGAACACAGGGGGATATTTCCCATCAATAAGGAAACCCTTGGGTGACAGTTCGTTTCCTCATTACTTTTACCCAACACGATAAGCTAATGTATGTTTTGCTGGAGTGGAAATGCAAACCATTTGACTGTCCTTGAGGGAATCTTCTTCCCACTACCCCAGAAAGGAAGTAGATGTACAGGGGAAAATGATCCATAGATTTTACCTAACACTGTTTACTTTTTCATTCAGTACTTTACTACTTTGTCTAATACCTGAGAACAGATTTTAAGTCCAACTCCAGGGGTTTTGATTCTTTTAAGCTTTTGATGCTCTGGGCATCCATGGATTTTTCTGGACCTGAGCTTCCCTAATCCCCGACAAATGAACAGCAGCATCAAAAAGGAGTCAGCTGTGCTTCCAGAAGACAGCCTCAGAAAACCATTGACCAAGTGATGACAGTAAGTCTCGGGTCTAGGTATATGATGAATACAGTATGACTACGCGTCAAGTCAGCTGAATGCTGCAAATATAAGGCCAACAATGCTGAGGACTCACACAGAGAGCTGAGCTATTGGTCTTCTGTCCCAGTGCTGACAGAAGATCAAGTCTAGGGGCAGAAAGGTGGTGGGGAACAAATACAGGCCTGAGCAGACCCATGGCCCTTCACCAGTAACAGACAGGTAGCAAACACACTCACACACTGTATATGTTTACACACACATGTCTATATTTTTCTCAAGGCCATTGCAATAGGCAGTTCATTAATGCCACTCCCTCTTTAGAAAGCAGCAATGCAAGTCATAAGCACTGACCCTGAGCTGAGCACTCAGTCATGCAGGTTCAAGTCCACAAGTTATTTACGGTTTGAAGTGTATCAAAATATACTTTTATCACCACAAATCAATACTAGTACTCGCTTCCAAGCCCTTGATTTCCTGTCTGGTAGTCTGTTCTCTGTGTGGCCATCATCTGAAATACTTTTTGTATACATTTTAACCTGTATTGATGACTAGATGCAGAGTGGGGGAAGAACAGTGGAAATCAGCATAATTGGCCCCCAGTTCCTCCACTGACTCGGATCCATTTCTCTTGGACTCATCTGAATGGCACAGATCTGCTTCTGTATTGATCTGCAGGGCACGTTATGCTGTCCTAATGCACTGTTTTCACTCTGGAAGATGCTAAATGAGATTACCGTCCAACATTAGAAGGCCATAAAGCACAAGCCATGGCACCTTCCATTCAGGAAAAGGGCTTCAAAGACATTTCCAATATGCATTATGAGAAACCCTTCATATAATCATAGAGTCAGCAATTGACTTTTATTGACTGCTTTCATGCCTGCTGAAGGAAAAAGCCACTATTAGACAAAAATAAGAAAAGGCAGAATCCCAAGATATTTAGGTTGGAAAATTAAATCTTAGTTGAAAAGGACATTTAAACAATTTAAGAAAGACTGAATGAAGGCATGATAAGTGACAAGATAACAAGCAAGATGAGTACAAATCTGGAAAACACAGGACAGTGGTAAGGGAGACAGCTATTCAAAGGGGATTGTTAACAAAAAAAAAAAAAAACACTTCTCTTTCATGTTCTTTCTTTCTTTTCTTCTTTTGCTTATGTAATCATTGGGACCTTTTAATAGAATCCACTCTCTTCTTACATTTCTTTTACTTTTTGAGGGTTGTAGTTTTTTTTTTTGTTTGTTTGTTTGTTTTTTGTTTTTTTGTTTTTTTTTGAGACAGGGTCTCTTTATGTAGTCCTGGCTGTTCTGGGAACTTGGTATGTAGCCCAGGCTGGCCTTGAACTCAGAGATCCACCTGCCTCTGCCTCCTGAGTGCTGAGATTCACCCCACCCATATCTTCAATGCATGGCCAAGGGGCTGTAGGGGAGACACAAGGGGAGGACTGGAGCCTCAAATATGAGACCAAAGAACAAAATCCCAGGAGGGCATTCTTCTTCCTGTGGCATTTGGGAGCCGCAATATTAAAAAGCATCTAGGAAAATATATTCAGAGGTTTTTCTTATTACACTCACAACAAGCCCATAATTGATCCCTTGGAAAAAAGACCAGAAAGAGAATCAGGCTGTTTCTAATTTTCCAAGGGTTCCAACCACCTGGTGATGGACATAAAATTATCACTACCATGTCAGGTTATTTCCTTAGGAGATTTTCATGAAGGATGAATTAATTGGTCAAAGGGAGGGAAAACATTCAGGGTGCAGCTGAGGCTTATGTAAGCAGTACCCAGAGGCCCCTCTCAGACCCTCAGACACAGTGACACTTGGTTACCAGCTCTCTGGCTGTCGGGGCCTCGCTGATGGCTCGCCCACTTTCATGTTTGAGAATCTTCTTTGATGTGAGTCAGAGCTTTAGATTTCGAAGAAACTACTTATCCATCTTTTTAGTTCTGCTAATATAAATGGTACATATAATACGGTAACTTCAGAGAAGGAAATATATGGAGATAGTTCAGAAGAAGTCATGTGGTGACAATCAGCAGTCAGAATTCTCAAAGCTCTGGGGAACACAAGAGTCATTCATTGTGAGTGCAGACACAAAGAGGATCGTTTCCTTGTATGTTAACCAGGAAGTACCCTGTGAGAGGTCTACAACACTAAGATGAAAAACTATTGGGGGTGTGTTCGGGGAGGGGGGGAAAATATGACTTAATGAGATACCTGATGCGAAAGGGAACACTGTTTTCTTACCAGGACCCAACAATGCATCTTTCATGGGGTCAGATGTTTCGTGTGACATGGTCATGAAGGGAAACCTCTCATTCTTAAGGCACAGCTCAAAAGCTATCATTAAATTATACCGACTGTTCTTTAGATGTTAGCCCAGTGGTCAGTAGTGCTGCTTTTCTTTCAAAATGCAACACTAAGTCTATGTCCACCACCAATACTTAAATAATATGTTACTATCTCTTACCATTCATAATAATGTCACCATAAAAATTCAATGAAAAGGATTTAAAATGCAGTCATCATTATTACATTTTCATTGTACTTTACCTTATAGTATCCTAATATTATTTTTCACAATAAAATGTAAATAGCCTCTTCCTAATATTGCAAGATCCGAAAAACAAACTTAATTTCAAGCATATCTAGCATTCTTAATAATTGCTAACCATTTCATTAATGATGCCTCTTATCTGAGCTTTACTCAGATTACCATAATTATATATTAGAGGCCAAATATTGCTAACAGGTGCTTGCTTTGTTTTCCATTTGTTCTCACATACATCTTGTGATGCAATGTCTTGAAAACTAACAATTCAAGATACCCCCCCACAACAACTATTACTAATGCAATGCTAACTACTCTGCTGCTGTCTATTATCACAACACCAAAATAGCCCATAGCCTCTGCCAGCCTAACATTAAGTGGCATGGATCTAGACTATAACCGGCTAAGCACTTAGTTCAGTGGTTCTCAACCTTCCTAATGCTGTGGCCCTTTAATACAGTTCCTCAGGTTCTGGTGGCCCAACCAGAAAATTATTTCTGTTGCTATCACATAGCTGTAGTTTTGCTAATGTTATGAATCATAATGTAAATAGTTTTGGACACAAGAGTTTTGCCAAAGGGACTGAGAGCCACAGGTTGGGAATCACCGACTTAGTTTATCAGACCAGCTGGGCTGACAGAAAGACCGCTGCTTGTAATGAGTGCACACCATTAGACGACACAGTCAGCCTGGGTGTCCTAAGGGAAACAACCCAGGGTAGATGTACACAGGAGAGAGTCAGTATTCCACATCTGGAGACTTAACCAATGTGAGAGAGAAAACATTTTTGGGGAAAAAATGCATCTAGCTAAGCAAAGTGCTGGCGCACACCTGTAATTCCAGCACCTGGGATGCAGGGAGGTTGGTGTGGCAGGGTCAGTGAGGGTTATGGAGACTCTGCCTCAAAACGAAACACCCGCACCGAAGGAAGTTTTTTTTGGCTAACAAGTACTTACAGGTATCACCAACACTGTGCTGGATATTATACCAACGTAGGGGTAACTGAAGTTTCAGGAAGGATATACATGTAACACTCAAATACCAAGTCGTTTTACATAAGAGACTTGGCTATCTGAGTAAGGATACCAGTATGTGTTGGGATCTGGAACTAGCCTCCTAAAAATCCAGAGGGATGAAAGCTGACTTACAAAGAGTTCTATTCTGTAAACCTGGTGCTTGAAGGATGAACATCTAGCTCCAAATACTTTAATATTTAATGTTTTAATTTTAATTTGCTGACTTTGAAAAAAGATGTGAGAACCAAACTTAGTAATCTGGATCCACAAGAGAAAGGTGACCGGGAAGGAGGGAAAAGAAAGCAACGCCAATCTTTCTGTATTTACAGTCCTGAACAAAAGGCCCAAAGATGCTGTAAGGAGCAACGTGGTCCTACCCCACACAGATCAGACGACCTGGCATCCCCTAAGTGTCAAAGTACTACATGATGAGAACGTTGGATGCCTAAGAACGTGTCCAATTCTGCAGTGTATTTCTCTTTTCTTATTAAATAATATTAGGGGTACTCAGAGTTGACAGGGCCAGGAAGGACAGAGGAGTCAAGTTCAACAGCATGTGTCCACACACTGGCTACTGGGGCGGGCAGCTGGTGGAGAACAATGCCCTCTGACACTGGCACTGTGTAGCCCAGCTTCTTTTCAGGAGCAGAGTTAACTCCAGTCGCCACTCTTAGCATTTTGCTAGCACCACTGAACCTACATGGAGTGCCATGGCCTGGGTTCATCCAGAACCAGTGAAGAACTGGAGAGTACCACCTCCACCCCTGACATCTGGACCTAGAAAAATGGGGCCATATGTAGCTCAGAAGAATGATGACCCATACTGTTTGGCTTTGTAAGTAATCTTTTAAACAAAAAAAATGTGTTACTCATTCAGGTGAAAAGATCTGTGAAGTCAGGCATCTGGTGTGAGGCAAAGAAACAACTAGGTTAATTTTTACTTCCATATCATGACTTTCTTGACCTATATCTGGCCTATGTACATAGTTTGTTATCTCTAAACTGGAGAGAAATGAATTCTTTAAGGGATCTGGAGTAAGAGGCAATGTTAGGTAGAGTTAGGGGACATAGAATATAATGGATGTCAAAGTTTTATTTCAACCCAGAAAAACTGGAAACCAACTTCCAGATCATATCTTGCTCAGGACACAACAATTTCTTAAATTCTTATCATACTACAGCTACAGACCTCCACTGTCTGGGTTGGGAGACTTCATTTAGAGCCATCTTTCTCTCCCTTTTCCCTTAAAAACGACAGGAATATCGTTATCGCCTAATAAACATCAGGTAATAGTGCAGCAATACAAGGCTGTGAATGACTTAACCATGCTTGAGTAATGGCGGCAGTTTATACTGAGCATTCCAGGTGGAACTGGGACCTCTTGCCTAGCACGTGGGAAAAAAAGAAAACCTAACTATAGTTCATAGGAGTGAGACTTGGTTATGCAGTATCTGGGGACATGATCCTTTGTTCTTTCAGATATCTGCAATGAAGAGATGTTCCAGGACACAAGTTGAGTCTACAGAGGACACTGAAGGAGACAAGTAACCTTACACACCAAGTGTTCCTATTTGAACAGCTCAGTAAGAGGGCAGCCCTGTTTACTGCACTATTATGCTAAAGACAAGCATGGCATTGCCTCTTACCTGACACTTTGTAAAGCAACTCTTTAATTAGACAACTGGGAACAGGAGAAGCTAAGCATACACGATGCATCAGCCCCAGCTTTTCCTTACACATGTGTATTTGCACAATGCCCAGAACTGAAGTTGACACAAGTTCACAGTCATCTCACCCAAGGATTTGTGACCTATGCTCATTTCCCCACACTACTACTTTGGAATGCTCCCAATATTGGCCCGAGGATGGAAAATATGAGGATTTGGTTGGCTCATGAATTCTTTCATCCGCCTAGTCACTCTTACAACAAATATGATTAATCCAGCAATGATTATTAAGAATTCATTACATGCCATCCATGGTGACAGTTGATAAATGAGACGTGAGCTTGCCAACAGCCTAAAAGGGTGGAACAGAGACGTACATGAGGCTTAAAACGTGACCCAATGAAAAAGGTATAAACACAGTGCCAGGCACTGACAGGGGCCTGCTTTGGAATATGGCCAAACAGTATTCCAGATGAGAAACCTATCACTGGCAAACAGGAACTATCTACTGGCTTTAAGAATCCCTTAGGCTACTTTTCAATGGCACAGGGAATCTGTCCAGTGGACCCATTCTATGAGATTTTGAACTTGGGTGGTAAATACACCCACAACCATATGACAGTAAGCCTTCTACACTTTTCTCCTTCCCCCAGAAAAAAAGTTCTGACTATGTGGTTATGATATGTGTTAACACAGGCTCAGTCTGCAGAGGTGGAAGCAGCTGTGTGCAGTAAGAACTTCGAAGTTCTGAGTCAACCAGAGACTCCACACAGACAGAAGCAGAAGCCAAGTTTCAAACCCGCCAAGAATGATGTCAAGGTTCTGCAGAAGCTGAGTTCTGGAGAGAGTGGTGGTAATTTTTAATTGGTAGGCTCTTCAGCACTCATTATTTCCCCTACCAAAAGTGCCTTTTGGAACCTTCCTACTGAGCTGTACTGATGTGACCATGAAGGAGAAAATCAGATAATTCAATCTTTGATCAAAGCCCAGATTTGGATGCAGAAAAGAGAGAAGAACCTGGATAAGTTGGGGATTGTAGAAGGATCTTGGGGCACAGAATGATGTACTAAAATTAGAAGAGAATCCTGGAGAAGAAAGGTATGTCACACTGGTCATTTAGAGGAGAAAAGGACTGGCTGAGCACACCACTCAAGTCAACAGGAAAGAAGAGATCATAAGTTACAGACCAGGGCACCAGTGCACACTGAGCACACATTTTCAGACACGACTTCAATCCCAAGGTCTTCAAGGGGCATTTCTCCCTTCATCCCTCCAGTCTTCCTGAAGACAGTCCTCCAGTTCTAAAGAGAGAGAACTGGGAAAACTAACAAGAGGTGTCAAAGGGCTATAGTTCTGGCCATTTAAGAGGTTTTTCTTCTTTTCATTGCTATGTGTTTGCATATGGATATATGAGTGCCTGTGGAGGCCAGTAGTGGATGCTGGGTGGGTGTCTTCCTCAATTGTTTTCCACTCTTTTTCTTCCTTCCTTCCTCCCTCTTCCCCCTCTTCGCCCGCCCCCCCTCTTTTTGTTTCTCTCTGAACTTGGAGCTGACCATTTTGGCCAGACTTGCTGGCCAAAGAGCTCCTAGGATCTTCCTGTCTCTCCCTCCTCAGTACTAGGATTACCTGTACACACTGCCAGTGACACCCAGATGGTTTTTCAACTGAACTCAGGTCCTCCAGCTTGTATGACAAACACTTAACTGACCGAGACATCTTCCCCAGACCTCTACTGAGGTGTTCTAACACAGGATGCTTGCAATGCACGGACACCCTTCTGAGAAAATTACAAACACAACTTCCCAAGATAATCTTTCCATACCTACTTCACATGTCTTATTAAATCCTTCTAACCACTGGAATTTGCCTAGTGCCACACTGCAAAGTCACAAATCTCCTTCTGGACAGTATGGAATCAGCACCCTGGGTTTAAACAGTTACACATACCCTTATGATAAGCTTCTAATTAAAAAAAAAAAAAAAGAATTACCTGTTGGGATGAATTTTTTATACTCCTCAGCTGAGGGAAGATGGGGTAGGGATAACTGTGATGAAATTTCAGTTACCTGTGCATAAAAACAGGTCCTGGCATCTCTACTGTTTCCCTGCTATGATCAATTTAAGTGAGTACTTTCAATATCTAGGCATGAATAGCTTAAGTAAAAAAATTTAAAACTGTCACACATCTCAATGAAGACTGTGACATATCCTAAAAAAAATTAGGATAAGACCAACATTTAAGTCTGTAGTGAGAGTGTTGTATCCCTTACATGGTACTTTCTTTCACTACATTTTAGAAGCAAGATGCAAATACCAGATATACACTGGAAGGGACGTATGGGGCTCCCTTTGCTGCAAAAACTGCAAATGTATGTATGTTAGTGACAAGTGAAGGATTAACACAAAATTCCCCACACTGATTTGCCCTTTAAGTGTCAGAGTGTTGACAGTGTAGAGTGGAGGAAGGGGGAGTTGGGAATAGGGTAGAGTCAAGCCTTCTGTCTTCCTTCCCTCTGTTTGGACTGTTCAAATGAGAAGATGCTTGGGTACTGTCACCAGAATAGGGAGACCACCCATGGATCAGGGCTGTCAGGCCGACAGAATGCCACAGGGGGATGACAGCTGTAGACACTATGTAGTGGGCAGCGAGGATTTTAGGTTCATTCCTCTAATCTTTTACATTGCCGAGGTCACAGGTAATACAAGGTAACCTAACTGTTAAGGAAACACTGCAAATGGTAAGTGCCACAACTGTTCTGAGAGGGAATGTTCACCTCTAGCCTCTTGGAAGAGAGAAGACAGGTTTTTAGAAGGTTCCTAATTGAAGGGTGGACTGTAAGAGGTAGAGGCCACTTGTCAGGGCCTGTGTGAGCCAAGGTCTAGCCTTAGAGGAGTCTAGAATATTCAGAGCTTTCAGAGTGTCATGGGGTGAGAGTATGGTGGGGCTGAAGGAGGTAGTGCTGAGTAGGAAGAGGTTAGGATATGGGGAGTCTTATAATACAGCTCAAGCTTTATTCCACAGGAGAAAGGATGCTACTGGCCTTTCTAAACAATGAAAAAGTTGTTCCAACAAGAATGACTGGGACAGGTGTGGATGTACGTGGAGGTCTACCAGCTGGCCCATGGAGAAGTACATAGATATAAAGATGAAACAGGCTACTAAGAGGAATGGCTGGGCAAGAATGGAGGCACTGGTAAATAAGGACAGGATAACTAGACAGAATGTAGAGGTAGGGAAGAGGGCAGACTGGGAGACTCACATGTGGCCAAGGTCTTGGTAATCTAGAGAATGAGGGTACTTAAACATTGTCAGAAAGCTTAAGTGGAAATGACTTCCAACCCTCATGACCCAAGTGTGCAACTAGGTCAGCAAGAGGGCAGCGCTCCAACCACAGATTAGAAATTCCCAGGAAAACACAAAGGGAGCGAGGAGACAGAAGACAGAGGACTGCTGAGCTCTGTGCACCAGCTGTGATGAGAAGGGCCAGGGCAGGAAGATGAACAGTTGGAGAACTGAGCATGGAGAGGCAATGGCATAGTGCAGCATCATAAGGCTGGGATGGAGTTGCACGATGGAAAAGACAGTTGAAAAGAACCAAAGCGATAAAGGGCCAGGGAATGTGGTCCTCAGCGATGTGGAAAGAGAACTGCACTGCAGTACACAGGACAGGAGACAGATGGCAGGGCAGTGGGAAGTGGTGAAGCAATAGAGGCTGTGGCTTCGGCTGGCTCAGAGTCATCCACATACCAGGCACTGGGAGATGAGGGAGAGGGTTACCAGCCCTTCCCCCACTTCCCAGAAGAGACGCTTTCAGGTGTTCCATCTTGCAATGGCCAAAGCAGAAAGGGAGGGATTAAGCCTGGCTGGAGATGACGGCAGAGCCTCAGATAAGATGGCAGGCATCCAGCAGGGTTTGAAAGAACAAGGTTGCCTTGTGGGGTCAGAGGTGAGGTAGAGAAGCACTCCAGTCAGACAGTGAAGGCAAGGAAGTAATCCAGGAAGACAGGGCCATCAAGAGTTGGACAGAACTAACCAACTTCTTTCTTAAAAACTCCTGGAAATTTACACAGAGATTAAAGGCTCAAGCCAGAAAAAGGACCCATTCTATAAACAGAGGAAGGTATTCCCATGTAGAGTGAGCAGTAAAGGTTTGCTCCAAAGCTGGCCAGAGCGGATTATATGAACAGAGGTCTTTTAAAGAAAAGGCTGGGCTTGGTGGCACAGACCTGCACTATAATCTCACCATGTGGGAGACAGTCAGGAGAGTCAGGAGGTTGACACTAGCCTGGGCTGCATAACAACCAGAAGGTATGGGGAGGGAGGAGAGTATGGTCTGTGCAGACAGTGTGTGGTCGAGGAGTGACAAAGCAGACTTCTTGTCTGGAGCACACAGTGCACAGGGGGCGACGGTAGGACTGCTAAAATCATGACTGGTGGGACTGGAGACAAGTGGCAGGAAACAGGGAAACTCCAAAGGTTAAACGAGTCATCTATCTGGTAGTAGCCGAACCCTTGAGAGTAAACCACACAAAAAAGGGTGATTCTAGGACAGAAGCTGGCTGCAAAGCAGCAGGGACGGAATACAAGTCCGAGGAGGCCCAGCTGTCCTGCCAGGCTGTGTGCTCCCTGTGCAGGACTAGAGGACACCATCGCAGATGCTCAGCATCAGCAAGGTGTGTACCAGACTTCCTCCTGTGTCTCCCATTAGATATCTTGATACACAAAGACCAGGGGCATAGCCGACATTGACTCAGAGTTGCTGCTTCGCTCTTGTATGGAATGTCCAGCATTTCCACTTCCTGTTCCACTCTCAGTCACCCAAAGAATTAATAGTTGGGTATGGTTAATGGGAAATGGAGAAAATTTGCGATAAAATACATTAGAACAATGAGTTTATAGATGTTAGTGAACCATGATTATTCATTCTGCATATGCTCATGATGTGCACAAGTTCAATTTAAAATCATATAACATCTATATGCTGATATATGCAGGAAATACATCATTATAACAAAAGAAGAAAGAAAAGCAATTGGAAATAGCAGCTGTTTCCAAAGAGGAAAAATGGATAGGTGGCTAGAGTCAGTAAAGAGATTTACTTTTGCATGTGAGTGTTAAGATTGTCCTCATGAGCATGGATTGCTTATCAGGAAATAATTCATGCAATGGGCTACTATCGAGAGACACTCTGTATGACCCAGGAAGCTGCTGTAAGAAAGCTTGCTTCCCTCCCCTGGATGTCTAGGTACAGCAATTCCTAACCATGAGGCTTGCTTGCATGGGTTTCATGGCAGTGAGTTAACCCTGAGACACCAGGTGTGAAACTTCACGCGTTACAACAAGACAAAACCATACACTTGAAAGTACCTCATAATGCCTCCATTTCTATCAACCTTCAGCACAAATTTGGTACAAAACCTTTGGATTTAATATCTCAGCAACTTTATAAGAAAAACAACAGAAACAACCCAATTAGACAAATCATGGGTCAAGGCAATGGTAGCAGTTTACCAACAAGCTTAGACAAGCCTAGAGGCTTCCTCCACCTGTGAAATTCTTCCTAGTTGGTCTTCTCTGCTTTATCACCCTCCTCCCTCTCTTAACTCTAAATAATTCCCAAAGCTCTGATCTTGGACTCACTCCATCCACCATTTCTGGAGAAGTCTTTTCTTCTGCTATGTGTGCAGAGTTGAATTTCTACCCTCTTCCTGGGTCAGTAGCTTCCAGAGCTCAGGTTGCTATGGACCTCAGTTCTGTCAGACAGACAGCAATCTTACCCTTCTGAAGCCAGGGCTAGCTGACAGTGCTTTCTGATTACCTCTACCACTGAGATTTCTACACTAAGCGTCAAGCTAGACCTACCTGCTTAAGTGACTGTTTCTAGTTGCTTATACAAAAGCCCTTTACCAATGCTCATGACGAAGCCTAAAAGCTAAGCAGGTGCTCCATCACTGGGCTGCATGCACCCTCCCTCCCTCCCTCTTTCCTCTTTCTGTTTTTTTTTTCAGTAACAATTCTACTATTCTGCTATCACACTGTCTTGCATAAGACTTTGATACTCTTGCTGTTGCAGTTATTAGTTCTTCCTCTGAAATGCTGTTTACTTCTATCTTCCTCAGTTTCCCCCATCCTTATACTAGCCTATCGTGTACTGCATTATTGTGGTAGTCTCCAAGCAATCTCTCTGCCCTCAACTGTCTCATTTATGCTCATTAACACGAATTCTCCTCACTGCATAGCCCACAGTTATCCCTTTCCTCCATGCCCTGAAGCTTTTTTATTTCCTATGTAGCTCTCATATCCCTCACTCCTCACAAGCTACTACTTGTGGTACAGGGAGAAAAAAGAGGAAGAAAAGAAAAGGAAAGGAAAAAAATAAAAAATCCCAAAACATGTACAAGCTTCCACTAAACCCCTATTTACCTATTCTGGCTTCATAGTGAAAGCACAGATGGTGACATTTGCAAGGCTGCTTTCAGATACAATCCAATAGGAAGCAGGGTAACAGCCAAGGAGCACAGCTACCCATATTCCTAATGTCCACTTCCCAAGCCACGCTGTAAAACTATAAAGTCATTCTTTGAATTGATTTTAGTTTTCACTCATGGATAAGGGCACTATCTGCAGCACTGATAAATTTCCATAGGAATTCAATTCATTTCAAAAGGTTGGACACTGAGGATTTTTTTTTTTAACTGCTCTAGTAACATAATTCTGTACAGAGTACCTTGCATCTGGGGAGCCGAGCATCTGAAATATTAACCTTTTACTCCCCCAATGTCCCTGGGAAGAAGAAGACAGTCTCTCTGTACTTGAAAAATGGATGTTTAAGGAAGCCAGAGGGGAACTGAGAATGCAAAATGGCAGTTAATAATATTTCATATCCAGCATTAATTGCAACTAATCACACATAGCAACACAACTATTTTTGCCAGTACATTCTGAAGTCAAGTAGTTGCTAGCATTCCCTAAACTGCCCCATAAATCAAATATAAAAAAAAAAGAGGAAAATATACCTTCAGAGCATTTTGTGGCTAACTAAGGTGACACTTGGATATGAGTATATAAGCAGAATGAGCCACATGTGCCTCTACAAACACCCACACAGCAATTCTGTAATAAAAAACAAAAACAAAAAACCCCCGAATATACCTTCTTTTTTGGTTCTGATTAACCACAGGATTCAGGACTGATGTCACAAGAAGGCATTAAATTCTAGTGCATCATATAATCTCATCCCCTTGTATTGCATAAATGGATTTAAGCATTTTTAGAGGGCAGGCAAGATTAAGCAAATTGGCTTAACATTTTACACTGCTGCTGAATCCTCAATGAACAAGGCTAACTACAAAGTACAGAACAAGCCCAGAACTTGGGTGACTTCAGAGGCAACTGCAGTGACTCCCTCAAAAGCATGTACTGAGGTATCACTGCAGGACCAAATATCGCATTCCTCAATCCATGTCTGGACTAGACTCACCAAGCTTAGCACCATGAGTTTTACATTTCCCCAGGGTTTCTGATTCAGCAGTATTAATCTATGCCATCACACACAGCCCCAATCCATAAATGCCCCTTCATACAGTTTTCCAGTGGAGTGTTTCTGGAGAAAAATCACAAAATGAGGGGAACTGGAATCACCATGCAGTCCTGAGTTGATACTAACAGTTGTCCACCATGCTATTGCATTTCTGGGCTACATTCCTTCTCTCCCATTATGACAAATATTCATGTTTAGACCAGCCTCCTCTGAGAGCTCACCACTGACCTTCCCATTTTGCTGCGGGCTAATGACTGGGTCTCTTATTTCACAGAGAAAATAATAGATAGAAGCCAAAGGACAACACTCCCCTTTCCATCAGAGTTTGCATCTGAGCCCAGCTTCTCTTGAGAGAATCTCGCAGAGGAAAGGCTATCCCTGCAGGTGGATCCAATTCTCACCTGACCTCCTCCCAATCCTAGTGGGATTCTATTCGACTGCTCTCTTCTGGCATTTTCAACCTCTTCATCTACTGGGTCATTTTTACCAGCATGACACTGTTCTCTGGAGAGCAGTGTCACCAAAGAGAAACTTCTGTAACAATGGGAATGTTCTGAATCTATGCTGTCCAACACACACTCACAGTCATATGTAGCTGACGAGCATTTAAACTATGCCTTTAAAAAAGCAATTTAAATCGTATTTAATTTCAATAAATTTGAAGCTAGACAGTCACCTGTGGCCAGTGGCACAGCTCTAAGAAAAAATTCTACCTTCCCTATGGCTGCTTCTGCTTCTAGTTTGTTTCCATACAACCATTCAACGACTCCAGTTAAAGTCAAAGACCAAAAATCCAGTGACTTTTAGTAGACATTATAGAATTGACAACCCAATAACTTTACACTCTTTCTTAAGAAGAGTTTCGTGGCTTCTGTAATATGCACTTATCTGTTCTTCCTCCCGGTTTCCCAATATGGCAGGCAGCATGATCAAATCTGGTTAGATTCTAAACTATTATTACTTATTCTTTAGTCATTTACTACGATGGCAAAAACACGGGGCCCAATGTCTAAAACAAAAAGTCCAAATCTGTTCCTTATTGAAGCGGCTTGGACCATTTACTTAACCTCTCTCTTTAAGGTGAAGCTTTCTACCAGCTCCCATCATTGAAGAGTGCTACGAAGCACAGTCAGATAAGGCTTATGTGTGCAACATGATGCTTGGCACACAGTGAGTTTTTAATAAACATTACTATTTCAGTGAATACATTTTTATATTCTGGGAGTCTATTAGTAATCATTTTAAATCCAAAGAAAAGCAGGCACCTACTTTCAAAGATCCAACGCCAACAAAGTATTAGGCTACAATCTGCCTGAGATCTGGTGACCCCTACGTAACGTGAAAGTGCCTACAGAGTCTGCGTGCTGTCAAAAGATGGTTACTGTACATGTGTCGGACAGAGGGAGTAAAGGCTCCGTTCCTGTTACAATGAAATCTCCAGCATGAGGTATCTAATTAACATAAACCTATATGCTTTTTCTTTCCTCAACTAAGTTCTCATGGGGAGCAACAGTCCTCCCTAGGAATAAATGGAATTGTATTTGAAGTAATTACACTTGGCACAGATCTGCCCACTGCTGGTGGCAGGGCTGCCACTTGTGACTAGGCAGTGAGGGGAACTCAGCAGAACTGATGGTAAACGGCTTTAATTTGCTTTCATACTAGCAGAAGCCTGTCTAAAATAAGTTGGATATTTTGAGAATAATAAACACCACACAGTTAAAGCTCTATTGCCATTAAGCTAGCATTCAAACATTCTAGAAACTGGTTTTCAGGCACTTTCAGTAAGTTTCTGTATCTTCAAGGTCATAAATGTCATTTTGTAAAGTCAGGCTGGCAGTCTTCAGCAGGAGGCCCAGAAGTGCCAGTTTTAATTAAAAAGGCTGGCTGCTATTTCTCTGGGTTCATGTGGTAAGGTTGGTTCTTCCCCAGCCCTGCCCAGGAGCTGTAACCTCCGAGGGCACTGAAAAACAACAGAGACACAGGAGAGTACTAATGATGGCTTCCTGCTGAAATGGCTCTAGGTGGTGTTCTGGTGTGATGTGAAACGTCTGCTGTAGGCTCACGTTTGGACACTTGGTCCTCCGATGGTCTGGTTGTGGAATCCTTAGGAGGCAGAGTCTCACAGGAGGAAGTGATCACTAGGGACAGGCTTTGAGGGTTTACTGACTTGCCCTACTTCCTGTTTTACTTGCTTCCTTGTGGACACAATGCTAGCAGTCAGCTTCCTGATCCTGACATCACACTGTCTCTGCCCGCTGCCACATCTCCCCACCACAAAGGACTGTATCCCCCTGAAACTGTAAGCTAAAATAAATACTTTGTCTCAGAAGCTGCTTTGGTCAGGGTATTTTACCATAGCAACAAGAAAGTAAGATTAGGTGGCTTGATAATGACAGGATTGATGTCCATGGCTCTGTGGCCTGTTCATAAACAGCGACAGGGAAGAGGGGCTAGAAGGATTCTCCATGCACTGTGGTTGGCTGCCAAGAAAACATAGATAAAAGTTAAGGGGCTTCCAGAAGCCGCAGAGTGGCTTCGGTGAAGGATGAGTTAGAACTTGGAACCAATATAATAAAACAAGGGTATTTGTGGATTCAGTACTGTTAAAAAGTTAACTGGTGAAAAGCCTGTACAATTTGGGAAGAGATGCATCATGTGACTATGGTTCAGACTATGAAATATATATTTTAGACTTATCTGCCTAATAGGATCAATGTAAACTGTCAGATATCGCTAATGATGACCAGCAACCCCAGTGTGAATTTGGACCGAAAAGCCTAAAAAGGGGTATATGTCATTCCAGTTTAAAGTATGAAAAAGCAGTATGGCTATCTAAATTAAATAATTACTGAGTTAATTATCATCACTACCATACATAATGAAAATAAAGTACAAGGGCTCTTATTAAGCCTTTTAACATGGTGGTAAATCAATTATAATACTAATGTCTATCAAATACCATTAAACACCACTTTTTTGTATTCACTGTAAGCATCAGCATTTTAATTGAAGGATTATTTAAGAAATGGTGCAATCCTGTTTGCAATATTTAGGAGACAGGTCATTTGACTGAAGTCTTATTTCTCTATTTATAAACTGTGGCTTCTGCCTATGAGACTCACAAAAGCACAGAGAATTGATATCTTTCCCTGTTTCACAAATGCTGCGCACCACAGAATGCTAATACACTCATACAACAAACAAAATGGCAGGTATGGACTGCACACGTGGGATGTTCTATCAACAGATGTTTTTACTATAGTTACTTTTTAAGGCTTTTCAATACTAGTTATAGTTTCACTGGTCTTGGGGCACAGGAAATGACTGTGAAATACACTATTCTCTGACAACAGGCCATATCAGTACAAGAAGTAACAAAATAAAGAGTTCTTGTTTGAGGTTTTTCATTTCCCCACCCTTGTTTGTGGGAAGAGCCCCAAGAACAAACACCAATGCTTTTGGCCTTCCTCCTTCCTTTCTTATCTTTCCACACTTCCTATTTCTGAGTTAGGTGCCATTAATTAGAGGCTAAACAGATATGCATGTGCATTCCTGGTGTGCAACAGCATGCACAGTTGCTTATGGTGTGGGATCTCTTTCTGTACGCTATGAATGTGTGTTGCTCTGACTGGATGATAAATAAAGCTGCATTGGCCTATGGCAGGGCAGGATAGGGTTAGGCAGCACATTGGAACTGAAAACGAGATGAAGCAGGGTGGAGTCGGGGGAGACGCCAGCCCACTGCCCATGGAGCAACAAGATGCCAGCAGACCTGTAACGCCATGGCACGTGGCAACATACAGATTAATAGAAATGGGTTAAGTTATAAGAGCTAGCTAGCAAGAAGCCTAACCCATAGGCCATATAATTTGCAATTAATTTTAAGCCTCTGAGTGATTATTTTATAAGCAGCTGTGGGACCTTGGAGCTAGGAGGGGATCAGAGAAACTTAGAGCTACATGCTTATCTTATGCCAGTGACAGGCATCACTAGTCAATCCCTGACACTTTTAGGTAGAGACCCTCAGAGTCTCAGACTCTTTCTCACCACAGTGCTGTCAGCAGCCACCATGACCAACCGGAGATAATGCTCAGAACACAGTTTACTTGCTTTCCTTTGCGAGCAAACTTTCCCTCAGTGCTGCTGCTTTTGCCTGGGCAGGACTTTAAGCTCTGCACTTTCCTCTGGTCCTACAGTGAAGGCTGAGCCTTTTGTAATGTGAAACTTCTTGAGAGACCTGGCTCTTTTCCAGAAAGCATTTTGTCATACAAAAACCTCAAGGTTTCTGATAGTATGAAAGAGAACAGATAATGCCCCCCTCCAACTCACTCCAGAGTTCTCTGAGAGGGGAGCAAAGCCACAGAAAAGTCTGGGCTTAGCAGTGGATTTCTTCATGTCCTGAAGGAAAGAGTGGGTTCCTATTAATGTTTAAGCCTTGGTCTTAATGGTGCCTGTTTTGAAATCTGATGTGAAGCTGAGATTCAGCCTTTACCCCGAAAGCATGTGCTAGAGAGCAGTTCCTACAGTCACTAGGCTGCTGTCATGGGCACGGAGGAGCTTCTTCCCACACATAACGCACACGCTCATTTGGCTTCAGATTTAATGGCTCTGTCTCTCCAGAAAACTCTTAATGACACCACTTCACAGCCAACCCCTGCCATTTGGCTCTCTCCAAACCAGGGAGTAGGGCTTCCCGGGCACCATCTTGCTGCCATCATGGGCCAAATGTGACTCTTCCCAGCTGTTGTCATGCTTCTTCCTGGATGGCAGGGGCTTGCCTGAGCATTCCCAGCTACTCCAGCACCAGAAGTCTTCTGGACCCCGAGAGGCTCTCATGCTAACCTGCCTGGGCCAGGGCCGTACTGTGTTCTCAGGAGTGACAGATGCATGTTTCTGTCCATTCTTTCATTCTGCTGCTTGGGAGAACAGCCTTCCATATACACAAAGACCATCTCCACAGGTAAAGAAGCCAACAGAAAGTCAGAGAGCAAACTCTTGCTAGAACTGAATTCAGTAAAAGACACAGAAAGCCTCAAACAAACAAACAAACAAAGCCAACCTGCATGCTATCTATCAAACTGGAGGTGGATGACCAAACTGCGGCTGTGTAGAGAGTGGCACAAAGGGAGCCTCTGCTTCCCTGGAGCTGCACGGAAGGTGCTGCTTTCTGTGCACATGTGTGCTTGTCTGCTCTTCACAGCTGCCAGCGCTGAAGAAATGATGGCAGCAGCAGGCAGCCTGAGGAAGGGAGGCACTCATCTGGGTTGTAAGGACTTGAGAGGATTTGTGTAATTTTGTTGGGGTCCTAAGCTATTTTTACTTTTTGGAATTACCCATAATGTCTTTGTCCATGTGATCAATAGAACTTTCCTCTGGGATTACCTTTACTTAAAGGAAAACACAGTGGCTGTTATGCACGTCAAGATATGACAAAAATGTGTGAGACTGTAGACTTCAAAGAGGAGGAAACTTTAATCACATAAAAGCACTCTACTCTAACAAAGTACACTTAAGATAAAAACAGATGCAAAGTGACTACGCTCTTCGGGGATAGAAGGTTTATTGAGCAAGAAGATAAAGGTGCCACTTTCCAGATAAGTCAACTGCTACCACTTGGAAGTGCCATGGACACTCAAGAGCCAGGGTTTCAGAGGACTGCTGTCTCTGGGGTTTATATGAGAGTGAGCAGGCTCACATATCCAGAGGCAAAACTATGTGTAATTACCCAACAACTGTCCCCTTGGAATAATGAGCCAGTCCCATCCGTCACTTAAATGATGACCACAGCAAGGAGGAAACATCTGGAGACCCCTGCCATCCACAAGCAGAAGTGAGAAAGAGACCTAGTCCTTTGGGAGGATCGAATGCTGCTCAGAGGGCTTGATCCATGCAAAGTAGGGAACACAGTGTGACAGAACAACAACCCTCACTGGAGTTTGCTGTTATTTGGGACAATATACTATTGCAGCACTGTGGTGTGATGTCTTCTTCATGTACGTAACTTTTTACCAATCCAAGCAAAAACTGACCCTGGACATCAGACAGTTTCTGGTGTGGCTTTCCTGACGATAAAAGTTAACATGGAGCCTTTGCACTGTCCATCTTCATAAATGTGTCCATGATGTGGCAAGAGCAACTGTACAGTGAGGCCAGTACTAAGTTATGCAAGGGAGTGACCTGAGAGGTAAGGGACTTGAGACAGAAAGAGGACTGGCTTTCTTGTCCTTACATACACAGGAGTTTCTCCTTGGTGCCACCAGTGCTTTGCTAAGAAAATGCTTAACATCAAGTTTAAGACAGACTCACAGAGCAGACAGAACAAACCTTAGGGAAAAGTAGGGAGGTGGGCTTTTGCAAGAAGGAAACCTGCTATTCAACATTTAATTGGCATTCTTGGTAGAGAATGACCTGGCTTGATAAATTCATGTTTCCAGGTTCAACTAGAAAATGTTAATGAGACATGCTTTGGTTTTCAACTATAAATCTGTCTACATCAACAGGAACAAAAACAGGCTTCAAACAAAAGCAAAAGTCAAGAAAATTCCAAGTCTTATTAATCTTTTCTTGACAAAAATCCTCACTATATAGAAATTTGAACTGAAGGAATTTTCAACTCAAGAATTGTTGTTTATTAGATTAAGGGTCATCATTAACTGAACATTCCTTCAGTTCAAATTTTACCTATCCTACTAATCTAACTATCCAGTGATCTAACCGTCTTATTGATAGTATCCCAGGGAAGCCCAGCTTCTATCAGGTACATCATGGGGATGAAGTCTGACAATTAACTAATGTCTAACAAAAACCAATGCCTGCAAAGAAGACCATCAAGAGACAGAAATCAAACCAACAAGTTGGCACAGAGTTCAACACAGCTACAGACAGGTTCCTTACTTGCTGAATGAGTTCACTTCAACTTGTGTTGCCCCAGCAGGGCACACATTGTATTGCTGGTAGAGAAATGCGAAAAGAATGACTTCCCTGCCCTTTAGATGGTTCAGTTCACCTGGGAACAAGGTTTGTAAGCTGTGACTGGATGTACACCTCCATAATGGGCCCTGGAAGCTCCTAGCAGTCTAATTCTTACTTAGCTTTTTAGTTAAGTCCTCTCTACTACAAGTTCTAGGCTATCTCAGGACTTTACCCAGGGTGAAAACACTGAGGGTGAAAGCTGAGACACAGACTGTCATTAACTGAGCACCCATGAGAAGGCAATCGCTGCACCTGGGGCCCTGAAAAGCTCAGGAACTGCATATGCCTTACGGGGCTCACAGTGAGAAGGGTAACAGGGGTGTGGGCAACTGTGACAAGAAATAGACTGTAATAAGCATACAGATTACACAGACAGCAACTAGTTGTGGCGTTTTAGTGGGGAGGAAGGAGGAGCAGAGGACTTCACAGAGAAAACAAAGAAATTAACATCCACAACAGTCTTGACAGATGATGGTGCTCACAGGGAGGAGAATGGGAAAGCTGTGATGTACTATGTGGTGAGGGCAGAGCTGCAGGAGAGCAAGGGGCAGTGTGTATGCTGTAATGGGTGAGCTGAGGTACAGGAAGGAGGATGGAGATGATGAGGCTGAGGGGTATCAAAGGTTATTGTATACTGTGCCTTAATATGACAAGTTTTGGATGTTTGTCTCAACTTCTATATTATGATTTATTAGATACTGTCAATTATTCAGCTTTGAAGCAGAAATGTATTTTGCTCTTAATCATAGAGATCAGACTGATGGATGAGTATCTTATGACTCCGAGACAAGCTGTTAAAAACAACCTGGGATCATTTGCCATTACTTACCAGTGAAATCAGGATTATCACAACACTACCGCCAAATGCATAAATATGGGGACTGAGGCTGAAACGAGATCATAGCCACCATCCTTAGCCCCACTTATTAAATGCCATATTCATGAAAGGAAGCTTCATTGTTATTTTATAATAAACAGAGGTTGTACATAAGCTTATAAGCTATAGTTATAGTAATAAAACATCCCATTATTAGCTGTAGGTATTAGAAGTGTCTATAAAGATTTCATTTGAAAATAGGATTTCTCAAACTGATTTTAAAAAAATGCTTAAAAGCTGCTAGAAGACCTGGAAGAAAGGCTGTTTTTTTCCCAAGGCTTCTTACATAGAAACAGGGCTCTACCTGTGATTAGACTAGCAAAGCCATTAAAATCTAGACTGTGCTTTAAGTACATAGGCACACACATTCACATGTACACAGAGATTCTTTTGAACCTCCAATCTTGCATTCTTACTATGAACAAACAAGCGTCAAGCAGGATTTTTAAGGGCTAAACCAGGTGCTTAACCACAAGGGTCATTTTCACTTCTGGGAAAACTTACTAAGTACCAAGCAAATGATTCTGGAATAAATTTCAAAGACCACTTTGGTACTTTGAAATGAAAATGGCCCCATAGGCTCATAGGAAAAAGCACTATTGGGAGGTGTGGTGTTGTTGGAATAGGTGTGGCATTGTTAGAGAAGGTGTGCCACTGGGGGGCTTTGAGGTCTCAGGATGTCCAAGCCAGGCCAAGTGTGACATTCACTTCCTGCTGCCTAGGATCCAGATGCAGAACTCTCAGCTATCATGTTTGCCTGCACACTGTCATGCTTCCCGCCATGACAATAATAGATTGAACCTCTGAAACTGTAAGCCAGTCCCAATTAAATGTTTTCCCTTATATGAGTGGCTATGGTCATGGCGTCTCTTCACAGCAACAGAAAAGCTTACTAAGATAGAAGCTGGTACCAGGGACTGGGGTATTGTTGTGATACCATGTTGTGATCATGCTTTTGTTTGAAGGAATTAGGACATTGAATTGTGGATTAGAAAAGCAGATGAATGCTTTAAGTGCTGTTTAATGGGTCTTACTGGTTGGAGCATGGAAGAAAGTGGTACTGAGTGTGGTTTGATAAACTGGGGGGGGGGGCTGGCTCAAGAGGTTTCAGAGAAGAATGTTAGTATGTAGTCAAGTCAAGTATGTGGTATTTTGGTAAAGAATGTAGCTGCTTTTTGTTCTTGTCCAAAGAGTCTGTTTGAAGCTTAAGTGAAGAGTTTTGGATTAATTCTGTTGGCAGAGGAAATCTCAAAACAGCCTAGTATAGACTCTGTTATGTGGTTATTAGTGTTAACTCTAATACGATTTATAATGAAAAGGAACACGGAAAATGCTGAGCATGGAAAAAAATACAAGATGTAGAACAATGAGGAGGAAAAAAAAGCACCAGGAAGTGGAATGAATCTAATTCAAGGAGATAAACAGATTAAGAAATGGACTAAACAGAGAGGTGACCTCAGGACAAGATCCCACCCAGCTAAGTTTCCAATTCATGAAAAGAAATTAAAGAAAAGCTTAAAGCCGGGTGTGATGGTGCATGCCTTTAAGTCCAGCACTGAGAAGGCAGAGGCTGGCAGATCTCTGAGTTTGAGGCCAGCATGGTCTACAAAGCAAGTTCCAGGACAGCCAAGCTTAAGCAACAAAGGGAATCATGAAAATCAGAAAGCTGGTGAAGGTGTAATTGAACAAGGGGGCCACGTTCCAGCCTCAGTAAGAACTTGGCAGTTTTGGCCACATGGTTCTGGCTTTAGAGTCAAGGACAGAAGAAAAGGGTTACAGAGCCTTCCTCCATGACTAAGAAAAGCTGTTGAGGACAAGTACTTGTCAGGGGTGTCTCTGAATGGGGGCCTAGAAAGCTGCGTGAAGCTGAGAAAGTGAAGTCTGGACTGCCTTGGAGACCCCAGAATGTTGTAAATGCTAGGTCCATTGGATACCTGCCAAGAAAGCTGCTAACTAGGAATGGAAACAGCCCAAGAGAAAAGTATTGCTGTGGACTAATGCTCTTGTACATTGTAAAGATTTGTCACTCCTACTGTTTTAATAAAATGATGACTGGCTCATAGCCAGGCAGGAAGTGTAGGTGGGGTGACCAGACTAGGAGAAGGCTGGGAAGAGGAAAGGCAGAGATGGAGTTGCCATACAGACACAGAGCAAGTAAGATGAGAACATCGGACTGAGAAAAGGTACCAAGCCATGTGTCTAAACATATACAAGAATAATGAGTTAATTTAAGCGTAAGAGCTAGTTAGTTATAAGCCCAAGCAATAGGCCAAACAGTTTATAATTAATATAGGCCTCTGTGTGTTTATTTGGGACTAACCAGCTGTGGGACTGGGTGGGACAGAAACTTCCATCTACAAAGTATGTTGCAGGCAACAAAGCTGAACACAGTTAGAGATCTGAGGAGCTTTTTTGACCTCAGACACAGAGCTGCAGAGTTTGGAGTTTGCCCAGCTGGTTTCAGTCTTGCTTTTGGTCCAGTGTATGCTGTCTTCCCTATAGTTTGGAATGGCAATGTACATTCTGTGCCATTATATGTTAGATTTATGTGATGTTTTTGATTTTCATTTCATAGGGGGTTACAGTTAAGAGACTGCATGAACCTCAGAAGAGACTTTGAACTTCAGACATTATTGAGACTGTGATAGACTGTGGGGAGTTTTGAAGTTAGACTAAATGCATTTTACATTATGATACTGTTACAATTTATGGGGGCCAGGGAATGGAATGTGGTATTTTGAATATAACTGGCCCCCATAAGCTCACAGGGGCACTATTAGGAGGTGTGGCCTTGTTGGAGGAAGTCTTATATGCTCAAATTATGATCAGTGTAAACATAGTTCACTTCCTGTTGCCTGTGTATCAAAATATAGAACCCTTAGCTACTTCTTCAGTACCATGTCTGCCTGTATGCCACCATGTTCTGCCATGATGATAATGTGATAATGGACTAAACCTCTGAACTGTAAGCCACTATAATTAAATGTTTTCCTTTATAAGAATTGCCATGGTCATGGTGTCTCTTCACAGCAATAGAAACCCTAACTAAGACAATATAAGGGAAAAAAAAAAAAAAACCACCAAGAAGACCAAGAACTATGAGTTAGAGCAAACAAGTTTCCTTTTTATGAAGCTGGTATGGTAAAGCCTGTAGACTTAACTATTCCCCATTCTTAAGTCTCCCCCCCCCTCCAACAAACTCTGTAATATAAAAGAGGAATTTCATGGCTCAAAGTACAAAAAGATGTATCATTAACACAAATGGATCAGGCTGTCTCAAGAGCTCAGCACTCAAATCTTTTAAAGACCCCAGCCTAATATACTCTCTGGAGCAACAATCTTAGTTTCTCTGCATCATCAAGTTCTGAGAATGAAGTTTTCATTTGCTTCTCGTCAGTTAGAAAAGCTGAGGATGTGTATACATTTTGCTTTTCAATTCTTCTATGAAATCGGCTTCTGGATGCTTCAGTTTCCAAATGCTCTAAAAGAGGCATGGATTGACATTTCTGCCCAAAGGACAATTTTTTGCTCTGTAGTTTTCCGCCAGAGTTAATAGAAAAAGTTCTACAACTAATCTTTTCAATTCACCTCTGCTGTATTACAAACCCAAAGCACAACTCCATAGGATGTGCCAACATACAGTGCTTTACCACACACAAGTCGAAAGGCCTCAAAGTTTCACAGACCAGGGATTTCCCCCCAAAAAACAAGTTTTTGTTGTCTTGAAAGGTCAGATGTAGTGATGCTCTGATCAAACCTGTAAGGTTAGATAACTGGTCCCAACAACTCCACTCTACTAAATCCCCAAAGAGAGTGCCTTGGTACAGGACCTGGGATTTTACTACATTATCCCATTAAACTTTATAACATTACCATGAGGTACTGCAGACACTTGGACATCATTAAAAAGAGGTAAAATAACCCAAAGCTACAAAGTTTGAAGTACCCACCCATGTAACAGAAATAGAAGTACATACTAGTTTTTGCAGTTTGTGTAGAAGTTTACTTCAAAGTAGGGGTGAGGTAGGGTGGGAAAATCAAACAACCTGAGTACCTGTTAGTAGGAAAAGGGCTTCATAATGATAGCAGACTAATGCCATGGAATACAATATGGCTAAATTTAAAAGGACTAACTGGAGTTATATATTCACCTGTGGGGTTTTTAATCTATAATAAATATAAGTTGAAACAATCTCATATTTTTAAATAAAACTGAAATAGTACCTATGCCATTAATATCAAAATACAACTTTACATACTTTTAAGGGGTGACTTAGAAAGAGGAGAAAAGTTATATTTTCCTTGTTGAGAACAAAACAAAAACAAAAAAAACCCACTAACTTAAACAAATAACCAAAGAGAGTAATGACTAATTTAACCCTTTCACTTCCTGGACTAAGTCTCCAGGAAGAAAACCAAAAGGCAAGAGCTAATCATAAATGTAATGAGGAGACAAAACACTTTATAAACACTAGCATCACCCCTAACTTCCTTCCTGTATTTTCCTCTCCCTTGCCTCCCTTCTTCAATAAGGTCAACTAGTTTTCTGGACCTAGTCTCTACACTCTCTATGCAAGTAGTGAGGTTGAATTGTCCAGCTTTCCAGAATGTGTGTTTTACTTGCCTGCATGTATGCGCACCAAGCATGTGCCTGGTACCTAGAGAGGTCAGAGAGGGTGTCAGATCCCTTGGTACTAAAGGGACCTTTATGGATGAGGTACTGGGAACTGAGCATGAGTCTTCCACAAAAGCAACAAATGCTATTAACAACTAAGTCATGTCTCCAGCCCCAATTGTCTATTGTTTTGAACTCATGGCTTGTGAGTGTTCACCCACAGTGCCATGGTGGTCAGAGGACAACTTGCATGTAATGAATCTTTGTTCATCATCCACTGGGTGCACAACATGGGGATCAAACTCAGGTTCTGGGATTTTTGTGGCAACTGCACTTACCCACCATCTTCAGGGCTACTGATACATATTGTTCTGCCTCCCTACAGATCCCTAGAATGTCCTGGATATCATGATGGAAGCAGTAATAGGCTGAAACAGTACCAGAGCTGCAGCCCAGCACCCATGACCCTAGCCTCAGACCAGGCCTGGCTCGTGCTAGCCTCAGACCAAGACTGGCTCACCCTAACGTCCTAGGATTGTATACCAGCTGATCTGGACTGTCCTCCTTCCGCTGGCACAAACTATGTAAGAGAGCTACACAAAAAGACACTCCATCATCTGAACACAGGAAAACATCCCATCCCCTTGCTGACCAACTGACTTAACCTGCAGGTGTTATTCTACCTACCTCACCTAGTTGTCCAATTCCATTGCACTCAACTTCAAAAGTTTCCATTAAAAAAAAATCTAGTATTTTCAGGTAGATTAGCAACAGAAAATTATTAATAATGTCAGTCCATTTAATACATCTGGTTGTGTTCAAAGTTGTATCCATAAATAAAAGACTGGTATCCAGATAAGTCAGATCTGAATATGTACTATGAATTTGCCCCGAACATATTTTCCTTATGGATGCAGAATTTGGTTTATGAATTCTCAGAGTACCATTCAGAGAGATGGTAGCTGGGCACATAAACAGGTTAACATATGCCATTTCAACAGGTAAGAAGCCAGGTCCCTTCTTATCCAAAGGCCCAATTTCTGAAGACAGCATCCCATGAACCAAATCTTTCTTGAACTCTTTCCCTAGACTTTCGATCAAAACTGTATCATATCCCACTCACTCAAGGCCTTGAACTTAGCCAATATGACAGAACATGTACTTATTTTTGATTAGATATTAATATAGGAATATAATAGTTATTAATGATATAATAAATTACAATGACTATATTAACATCATTGTATCTTATCTTCAGTTGAGGAAAGATTCCCTTTAAACACACTAATTGGATCAAAGCTCCAGCATCTAGAGGGGCATCTATTCATATGGTCCCAGATACAAATAGAGAAATGTCGATTCTTTGAATTTTTGTGGTTGTGGCGGTTGGCAGTGGATGTATTGGCAGCAGATGGCATTGGAGGGGAGAAGGTTTGGCTTAAGGGAGATGGTGATTGGATTTATTATAACAAATACATATAATACATACATGCCCAACATATAAGACAGAAGACTCAAGCAACAATGAGCAATCCAAAACACATAATTCTTATGCAATGAATTATGGGGCACCAGGAATAAGTGACAGAAAAAAATATCCCCCAGTATGTAGAAATTTTGGTTATATTTGCAGATTCTTTCAACTCTTCCTTTCAAAACACAAATTTCAGCTCCCTGAAAGTCTAAATCCAGTGTTCCTTTAAAGCCCTCTGAGCCACCTGATCTCCAGTGTTTCTAGCATCTGACTTCCTCGTGAGAAGAAAGGCATTCTCCTCCTCCTTTGCTTCAGAACATCTCATGGTGAGAAGAAACAGTCTATGCCAGTCACTTCCACAGACAACCCTTCTCATGTAGCATTTTGCATGCACCTTCATGCTAGTATTAAAACATTTTGGGTCACTTTTGGTCACTTTTTATATTCCCAATATATAAAACCATCTGGCATGTATAAGGTACAGTGATCAAAACTGTTCTTGAGCAAATATATAAGACCCCTGGGGGTTGGAGACTCCAATTTAACTTATGGACTTTCAGTGCAAACAATTAGCACCTCAAAGAGATTCTTGGTGAGGATTCTCTCCCCCAAACAAGGTTGTCATATGAATACCTTTACAAGAGATGTTTGTTACGGAGCTCTTCACTGGGGGAAGAAAATGAACAAATGGGGACAGGTGTCAGAATTCACTAATAGAAAAGAACCGTCAAGACACAGCACAGATGAAATTGGTTTTCTGGCAAAAATCCAGTATCTCAAATTTATGGCTTCAAAATTATCCCAAACAAACCAGCAACCGCCACTATCAAACCCAAGCGTCCAACTATCTAAGTAGCACCAGAACATTTGGTTCCTGTTTTGTATCAACCGACCAGGATGCTTGAAGGACATACTGCACACCCACTATGTCCAATTCTCCTTGCCTTTAGCATCTTTTGTATTGGAGAAACACCCTCCCTACAAAGAGAAGAACTGTGAATGATGAGCAGCACCAAATGAGCTGTAATGGAGGTGTTATGAATGTGAATCAGCAAGGCCTAATGCAGAAAACAGCAGCATCTGGGCGTGCAGCTTGCAGAGTAATGAGACTGTGACTATGCGCTGGCACCCGGCTTTGATCGCTTCATCTTGCTCAAGAGCTCTGCTGGGGAAACAAAGGTGAGAGGCACTGACCTCCTGCCCACAGCTTGCACATGCAAGGAAAATGGGATGAGATCAGAGAGCGATCCCTTTTCCCTTCCCCTCCTTGCCAACACACCCCTTTTCCAGACCTGATGGGTTCCTAGTTGGGGGCCCAGCAGAAAGCAGGCTGAGCAGGCTTCTACCATATGAAGTGTTGTGTCTGAACATGTCGACAGTAATTGGCAATTCATTTGTCATCTTGAAAGCAGAGAACAGGTGTAGGCTAACTTCAAAAACCCAGTCATAAACCTTGCTGCATGCATCTCTCATGCAGCAGCTTTGCTGAGATCCATGCTAGTGGCAGGCTGGTGGTCTTCTGAGTCTCCATGCAAAGATCTGCCTCACAAATAAGTATTTGTGGCCTTACAGAAGCACAAGAGAACAAAATGAGCAAAAAATTCCCAACACACAACAGCAGCCCCCAGTCTTTCTTGTGTAAATACTATAATTAGTAAATAGCTGACTTCTTTGTGCTTGTAAGATCCCTACAAAGCATGTTGAACATGGTAAAAAAAAAAAGGGGGGGGGGGAGTTTCAGTGCCTGAAAAAGAGAATAAAGCCAGATGTATCCCCACACGGAATTCTTTGCCAGCTTCATCCAGAAACACTAGCTGAGGTGACTTGTGAATCAGAGCCAAGAGCAAGAACTCGCCTTAATGAGCACATCTATCAGTTCCAGGGGATGCAGCTGATTACCAGCACTGGGACATTCTCACACAGAATGAGGTAGTCTAACTACAGGCCAATGAAAAGAAATGCACATAAAGTAACTTAAGGCAGCCATGTGAGCAAGTTGGGGATGGCTGAGGATGCTTGGCGGCACTTTAACATGGGAGCATGTGTGCTATTCTGTCAACATGTAGGCAAGGGCCAAGATGCAAGATTTTACAAGTTTTCAAGCATTCTGCCAGGACTCAATAAGGAAAATGAACAAACTGCTGCCTGAAATTATTATATTAAAATGTACCAGTGCTACTCACAATATGAATGTTTTATTTACAAATATTACCTTCAAAACCCCTTATTAGGAGGAAGAAGTCAGTGTCCCATTTGCAGGTGACATGGTTCCAAACAGGACGTACCCAAAGACTCCCACAGGAAACTCCAGAGCTGATAGACTTCAAGCAAAGTGGCAGATGACAATCAACATACATAAATCAGCAGCCTTCCTCGAGACCAAAGACAGGGACAGAAAGGGGAGAAACAGTCCTGTTCAGAGTGGCCTAAACACAATAAAGCAAGAAAAGCATGTCCTTGAACACACCTAAACAAGGAAGTGAAAGACCTAGACACAAAGACTAAAACAATGAAGAAAAGAAAAAAGACATCCGAAAACAGAATGACCTCCCATGCATAAGCATTGGCAGAATTAATATCACAGAAACGGCTATCTTACTTTCAGTAGTAATCTAAAGATTCAAGGATCCTCATCAAAATTACAATGTAATTCTTCACAGAAATTGAAGAAAAAAAAAAAGCTTAAAATCCATACGCAAGTACTAAAGATCCTAGATAGTTCAAACAATTCTGAACAATAACAAAAAACTGCTGGAAGTATCACCACACCTGACAACAGGCTCTACTACAGGATCATCATTGTACTGGTACAAAACCACACATATCAGGTAGAACTGAGGACCCAGATATCTGTACACATAACAACTACATGGTTTTTGACAGAAGCCAAAAATACTTATCGAAGAAAAGACTGAATCTTTAACAAAGGGAAAATTGGGTATTTGCATGTAGAAGAACGAAAGATCTCTACCCCCTCTCCCCCCGGAAATGAATTCCAAAAGATCAAACATCTAATGTCAGACCTGAAACTCTGAAACTTCTAAAGAAAAAGTAGGATGTACGCGTCAGGAAATAGGTTCTGGGAAGGACTTTCTGAACAGAACTCTGTTTTTCCCAGGAAATAAAGCAACAATCAGCAATTAATGAATCATAAAGCTTCTGCGCTGTGAAGGAAACCTATGGCTGCCTTGTCAGCCTACACAACAGGGAAAAGTCCCTACCATTTCTATAGTTCAGAGAGGACTAGTGTCCAGAACATACAAAGAATTGAAGAACAAAATATCAAGAAAACAAAAACAGTTTAAAAATGGGCTATGAAACCAAACTAGTTCTTAGATGAAAAACAAATAGCAAGGAACTATTTCAAAAGGTGCTCATCATCCTTAGCCACCAGGGAAATGGAAACTAAAGCGACTTTGAAAAACTAAAACATCTTACCCCAATCAGAACGGCTAAAATAAAGACAACAAATGCTGGTGAGGATGTGCGCAACAGGAAATGCTATGTACTGTGGATGGGAGTGAAAACTGGTACAATCACTGTAGAAATGAGGTTCCTCAAAAAACCAGAAATAGATCTGCCATACAATCCAACTATCCCACTCCTGGGCATATACCCAAACGACTCTATTTCCTACTACAGAGACACGAGCTCACCCCATGTTTATAGCTTCTCTATTCACAATAGCTAGGACAAGGAAAGAGCCTAGATGTCTATCTCCTGATGAAGAGATACTGAAAAAGAGATGCATCTGCACAATGGAATTTTATGCCGCTGAAAAGAAAAATGAAATTTGCATGCAGGTAAATGGGAAACATCATACTGAGTGAGGTAACTCAGACCCAGACAGATAAGTAGCACACATTGAATCTTTAGATTCATGTGTTTTAATCTGGTGTCCCTCCAGAATCCAGGAAATTAGAAAGGGACTGTTGGTGGAGGGAGGGCAGAAAGATCTTAAAGGAGAGAGGATGGTAGAACACAATGTTATAAAGTGGGGAAAGGGAATGATGGGAGCGGCTTAGGTGGGTAGAGGGATGGAACTGTGGAGCAGAAGAAGGTGTAGGCAGGATAACTAATTCTAAGGATGTCTGAAAAAGCCACATAGAAATCTACCATTTTGTAAGTTTCATAAACACATTCTCAAAAAAGAATTTAGAGTTACCCTACACAAGGGATAATGCTCTTCCTAGAAACAATAGTTTGCCAAATAAAAAGCCTAGTGCCCGGTATGGGTTATCTACCCTTGAGCTGGTCAGAGTGTCCCAGAGACCCCTAAACCAATACAGCCTGTTGCCACTGCTCTTGGTTGCCCACCAGACTTGATAGTAAGACTGTACTGCTGAAGTCATCATAAACTCTGGTCACAGAACATGGAGAAATCAAGTCGGTATTGACCAGGAAACTTCCTCCTTTGCTGGCTAGTTTTCATAGTACCAGAAGGGGCTATGTAGGCTGCTGTGGGAAATAAAGTCAAGTCTTTCTTACCCACCTGTGTGCCCTGTGAACTATAATAATGATCAGTGTGACAAGATATGTCCATGGGGTTTATAGTGGCTTGAATGTTAGAGGATAACCAATCACTTTCTCATTGGATTTAAGGCATGCTCCACAGGAAGAAACTCATGCTTAGTACTGTAAACTTGGCTAAGAGCCCAGCGAGGTGGGATGGCCCACAGGCCCCAGGGGTGAATCTACTACTATTATTTTGCTAAATGGACATAGTATCAAATTTCTCTCTAAATTTGGTATTTATTTGTATTTATTTATTTATTTATTTAGGTTTTTTTCGAGAAGGGTTTCTCTGTGTAGCTTTGCGCCTTTCCTGGAACTTACTTGGTAGCCCAGGCTGGCCTCGAACTCATAGAGATCCACCTGGCTCTGCCTCCCGAGTGCTGGGATTAAAGGCGTGTGCCACCACTGCCCGGCTTATTTCTATGACCATAAAATGCTGCTCTCAGAGCACATTAGAGACATTTTCTTTTTTTTTTGCATGCAATAGATGGCAGGCAACACCAAAACTCCCAAGTGCTTAAAAGTGCAAAAACAGGGGCTATCTACACCCCTCCCACACCCTGCTTCAAGGCTCTGAGACCATTGCAGAAGAGGGATTGGAAGACTGTAGAGCCAGGGTCCTGGAGGACCAAAGCAAAGAATGTCTTCTGGCTTTGACAGGACACTACACTCATGAACCCACAGCAGCTGTGGCTGCCTGTACAGTCACTGTTTCAGCATGGCAGAGCTCACAAAACCCCTACCCCAACTGAGCAGCTAATGATAGTTAGTTGATGGCTTCTGGGAAAGGGACAGTTTCTTTTCCTTTCTTTCTTTTTTTTTTTTTTTGAGACGGTTTCTCTATGTAGTTCTGGCTGTCCTGGAACTCACACTGTAGACCAGGCTGGCCTTGAATTCATAGAGGTCTGCCTGCCTCTGCCTCCTGGGTGCTGGGATTAAAGGTGTGTGCCATCACCACTGCCTCAATTGAGATAGCTTCTTTAAGGGTGTAGCCCCTAGAAGATGACATACTCTAGTGCATGTCTCCACATCCATGAGTACAGGGGCAGAACAAATTGGACTTGGAAGGCTATCTATCCATCTATCTATCTATCTATCTATCTATCTATCTATCTATCTATCTATCTATCTATCTATCTATCCATCCATCCATCCATCTATGTCCAT
This sequence comes from Peromyscus maniculatus bairdii, assembly GCF_049852395.1. Classification (NCBI taxonomy): domain Eukaryota; kingdom Metazoa; phylum Chordata; class Mammalia; order Rodentia; family Cricetidae; genus Peromyscus; species Peromyscus maniculatus. The sequence goes on along the minus strand of NC_134854.1, from coordinate 58,348,677 downwards.
CGATCCATCCTTCCATCTATCTATAGAGGGCATGAAGTTGGAAAAGAGTAGGTCCAGAATAAGTTGTGAATTTGAAATGATCAAAATATAATACATGGAATTCTCAAAGAACTAATATATTTTGAAAATCCCTTCATCAAAATAACCAGGCCTACAGAAAGCTCTCTGCTAAATGGCAGTAAACACCCCCGCCCCCAAACTATAGCAGCCCTTGGTCTTGCTTGTATAAATAGTATCATTAGTAAATATCTAACTTCACTGTGCTTGAAAGATCCAGAGTATAATGGGCAAATGCTATTTATAAGGAGGAAAGAATGAAAGAAATAAAGATAAAGATAAGCTGTGTTTCTGCTTCTACTATAAAGAAATATGACCAAAAAAAAAAAAAAAACCCAGCCATGATCTGAGGTAAGACACATGAATCCTAAAACAAAAATGAATACTGGTAGAAGAGCCAATGTATAACTACTACATACCACCACCCTGGAATTAAGTGAGACCATTTAGGACCCCTTAGAAGGTCTATCTGTGTGGGTTCCTTTCCAATAAAGTCTCTTTCTAGTCTCAATAACCATTTTCAGATTTCTACTAGTCTAATTCTATTTTTGAACTCAGTATAAATGGAATCATAGGCAGCAATAAACAATTGTTTTGGAGATTCCCCCAGTCATCACAGGAATCAACAGCCCTGTTCCCCTGACCTTCAACAGGGTTCTAGTATACCACTTTATTTACCCATTCTTCCTCTGCTGACACTGATGTCCAGCTTTTGATTACTAAGAACAACCCTGCTACAAAAAGGCCTGGAAGGACTTTTATTCCTCCAGGAACTGGATTACAGATTAAGTCAAAGTTTAAACTGATAAGAAACCTCCAAAGTTTTTTCAAGTGGTTGTGCCATTTCACACTCCCACCAGCAAAGCGCTAAAACCTCTAGTTTCGCTAACACGAGTGGACTATGCAGTACTGTCAGCCCTTGATTTCCACCATTCAGGCAGTTGCAATTCCCTGGCAACTAATGATGGCCAAGACCTTTTCATGTGCTAAGTGTCCTTTCTTACATTTTTCTTTGAAGTGTCTGATCAAATCTTTTGCTCATTTAAAGAAATTCTCCTAAAACAAGCAGAACTCTTAAATTTGGATCTAGTTTATCAATTTTTATATTTTGCTTACTTGCTATGAAAAATCAAAAGAGCCAAAAGTCTTTGATAGATGGAATCCAGGTGGGCAGGTTTGGTTTTTACAAATTCAAATGGGAAGAATAGCTGCTTGGGTGCAATCATCCAGAAAGTCTGGGTTTCAATTTTTGTACATGGTTTTTGCTCATGCATAGCAAGGGGGCAGCTGTTACACTTACAACTGACTTGCTTAAGAACAGGGAAGAAATGGTAAGTATTTATCAAACTGTAGTGATAAGGCACTGACAAACCTCATAATAAAGCTACCTGCACAGCATCCTAGACATCTCAAGACATCCCAATTTTATGGGCAGACAACTTCTTTGATACATTTTTTAATCACAAAAACTTTTTAAGATCGTTAACTCTGCAAATTTGACATGGTGGCAGAATTTAAAATCTGCTTTCCAGAAGTGTTCCTGGCCATCTTCTAATGTGGCAGGTCAGTCAGACGATAATTAACCATAATTGGCCCTCCTGTAAGCTTCAGTGCTCTCTGAACGGCACTCAGAGGGTGAAATTATGTTTCCTTATCTTTGAAAGCATCAAAAGAAAAATTAAAGAAAATTATTTTTACCTGGTGCCTTTACAAAGTAAATGTACTCTAGCCAGTGTCAAAAACTTACTTTTGAAAACTATGAGTTATGCAGTTAATTATCCAAATAAGCAAGAATCAATAAACAAAATCCCTCAAATTCGCCAAGTTCTCCCTTAACATATTATGATACCTGAGAAGAAACAAGCTATCACTTTGGCAGAATCTTCATTTATCTAACAGGATACAATTAATATTTCATATAACATGTAAGGAGCACTAGATTCTTAATGGATTGTATTGATTAAGGAAGAAAGTTCAATGCTAATGTTCCTGTAGGGAAAACAGAACAATCTGTTACTTTTACAAGGGAAATTATCATGAGTTCACCAACTTAGGGCCACAGACCTAAGGACAGCGGCTTGACTGTTTTGCTCATTCCACGTGACAAGAGCACGGGAGAGAGGAGAGAAAACCCCAGGGACCCCAGCAAACCCAACTGCCAGGGACAGGAGCTAACTGGGCTGCACTGTCGGTGATTTTTGTCACCACTTGTGACTTCTTCCTGCCTATGCCCAAGAGACAGGAGCATTTCCCCAATGGCCTTGACAGATGCAGGTGTCAGAAGATGGCTGGAGTTTGTTCTGTCTTTTATGGGAAGGAGTCACACCACTCCTCCAGTTTACAGCCCCACCCCTGCCTTGTTCTACAAGACACCATGAGCTAAGTGGAAAGCTGGGGGGGGGGGACGAAAGGGAGGAAATTTAAGTCCCAAGAGGTGAGACAACCTTAGCATTTGCTTCTATTATCTTAAAAATAATGTGTAGATTAAGCAATGGAGATTCAATTCAAGAAACTGAGAACAAACGATAAACTTTAAACTTCTAACCACAGACCTGACTAGCAGGGCTCCAATTTTGGGGCTCGGGAGCATGAAATACCCAAGGTCCCCTCTTCTCCCAAATATCTCAACACAATCAATTTTAAATGCTTATCATACAAAATAGTGTCAAACATTGGTCTGTTTCAAGCTGCCTCTCTTTCCTTTAAACTAATTTGATACTCAGAGGGAAATGAGCAAGCTCGAGAGCTGGGCCTGCACTTCAGATTCCTGATGACATCATCAATAACACACTTCAAAATAGCCAATGCCATATTAGAGTTAAAGAAACCAATTAAAATCATCTTTCCCCTCAGAGAACAACTTCCGTTTCTTCATTTTAAGCCTCTCAGCTTAAGGCCCTAAAAGAGCGACAATGACAGTTTACATTTCACTGATAGGAACTAAAAGATGTAAAAAACACAGTAAGTTATATGCTGGGACTGAGTGAGTTAAATAGCCAAGTCGACGTTCAGCCAAATTTGCCTTTGCTCTGAGCAGTACATAAAAGTATATTCTTTTCAGAAAAGATTATTTTTTTTTTATGTGCATGCATGTGTCTGCTCACAGGAGTTTATATGTACTACATGCATTCAGGTTCAGGAGCTCCTGGAGACCATAAGAAGGCATGGGATTTCTTGGAACTGGAGTTACAGAGACTTTTGAGCCACCTGATATGGGTGCTGAGAGTTAAACTTAGGCACTCTGCAAGAGCATTACACACTTAATAGCTGAGCTATCTCTCCACCTCCAAAGTAAATTCTTAAGCACAAACATTTTCCTTTAACAGAATTCAAATTCTCCTCACATTCCACAGGGCACAAGAAACACTACAGAGGTCAACACAGGTGAGCTGATGTTTAAAAAACAAAAACCAACAGATAACCCTGAACTTTCAAAACGGCAATTGTAACCAAGAAGGGTATGTGCAGAGGGCACAGGTATATTTACTTTATCTAGAATTTTGCCTCTTCAATTTCTCTCTTACTGAATAATCAAGATGTCACTTGGCTCTAAGGGCCATAGGGAATTAAATGTCACCATTGCAGCTGCTCTATTTCCTGCTCACAGCCCTGCAAATTAAAAAAGGGGGAGGAATAAAGGCCCAATACAAATGCAAAATTTAATTAGTGAGTAAAAGCCCAAATTCTTGCCCAAAGCTCCATTTTTCCTGGAATATGCACTCTTTCTTCTTGTGTAAACTTTTCATTATAAAGGAGACATCTTTATAACACAATAACTCTAGCTATGATGTAACTGCTGTAACATCACTCCTGCATTAGAACAGGCAGTATGCCCAAATAATGTTGTTTTAATACAATTTGTGTTCAGCAGAAACTAAATCAACTGGGTCATTTCCAATTTGATCAATGTGAATTAGTGTCTGACTGAGATAAACCATTTGATCATTTCAAAATGATCAATAAGAATCATAGATAAAAGATTTTTCATGTACATTGGCAGGTTAGGGCCAGCCACACAGCACTAATGTAGGTTTTAAGTGGACATCAGTATGAAGGACGGTGGGCAGGAAACCTGTCAGCAGCAGACACAAATACACAACAATGGCATATAATGTTAGTCCTTTTGAAAAGATGAGTGATTCAATAAGGCATTGAAGTCCTGAAAAGCTGCCAGAGCTTAATCTCAGAGCACCTAGGACAAGCAGCAAGGTACCAGTGAGCAGTTCCCAGTTCTGAAATCACTATAAATTAAAAGTTTAGGTGGAAAGTAAGTAACATAAATTTACCTGACTAAACTTCTAAGAGAGATTTAAGACTAATAATCGGAGCAAACTCTGTACTTGCAGTACAATTAATTAGTCCTATTAATCTAATATTTCCAAATTGAAGCCACATTGGCATTTGGGCACACCGGCTTAGGTACTGAACAGAATTATAAATTTGCCAGTCAAAACCTTATTTAATTATTTTACAGCCGATTAAACAGGATCTTTTAAGCACTGTTGCTTACAACTGTCAGTGATCCCCACTGAAATGACAGCAGATAGGAGAAACACTTGCTGATGATGCAGCCCCACCAGACTTTGCTCACACTCCCAAGAAACTAAACAGCACTGTCAAAGTGACTCCCCAAAGGCCAGGGGCACTTTCAAGTTCGAGTTTGAGACGGAGGAAACTCTTTCAGTAGGCAGTTGTGGTGATATATTTTTGTGCTTTAATAAAGCTCGCCTGGAGATCAGGGGGAAAGGCCAGCCATTTTAAGTAAACAAGAGTCAGGCAGCACATGGCCTTAATCCGATCACTTATCAGGCAGGATCTCTATGTGTTCAAGGTCACACTAGGGAACAGAGCCAAGCGTGGTGACACAAGCCTTTAATCCCAGTGCCAACCATAGAGACCTGGAGGTCTGTACAGACAGACAGTGACAAGGAAGTGAGGTAGCTGGGCTAAGAGCCAATGAGAGGGCAGAACAGCAAGGCATAGGCGTGGGTAAGACAGGAAGTAGCTCACATTTGGAAGCTGCAGAGATGGTAAGGTAAGGTTGGCTGGTACCAGGCTTTCCCTATTTCCCTGATCTCTCTAAGGATCTCACCCCTCTATTTGGCTCCCTGTTTTTTATTTAATAAGACTATTTAGAAATCCGTCTATAGGCAGTGATACTCACAAAGCCCATTCTATCGGCACACATTTTGCACAGATCCACAGATCCATTAAAACCACTTCAGCTTATTAATCCAGGCTAGCTATCTTTAATCCTTTATGAGGCTAGCCCAAGCTTCTTCCCAGGAGCCTAGATTTCTAAGTTGGGTAGATGACTTCACTCAAGTATAAAAGTGAAGCTCCTCCTGCAGTCTGGCACACAACGGGCTATTAGTACTTGTATTCAGGTGGGATCCCATACAATGACATTCCTCTACACTGAAAGAAAATGGAAGCTCAACCTTCAATGAAGCCCTTCCAAAACTATTTTCCAAGATCCATGTCACTTTTCACCCTCCCTGCCCTCCTTAATGGAAGGTAGAAATCAGTCACTTTCCCATTTAAAGGACAGCCCAGGAAGGAAGGAAGAGACAATTCTAAAGTGCTATCCATGGCTTTACATTGTCTTTACTGCTGAAGAGTTTTCTTTGGTATGAGCTTTACACTCGCTTGGTCTTTGCTTTACAGTTTGTGTGCAAACAAGGGGGCATTCTGTCTTCTGTACGCTGATACATGAATGCCAATCTACCAGGGAGAGGTGGTTCTGATGTTGACAGGAACCAGGAGGGCCCTGTAGCACTCATTGCTTCACGGAGATACATCTCGGAAAGCTATACTGTCATGAAAATCTAAACTATGGACTCCCTTGGGGTCCTTATTTCTTCTGTTGCTCTGTTAGGGTGCCCTAATACCATCTAGATTTTAAGTACTCCTTTGGCACCTAGTTTTATAACTTGAATATAATAAAATCTAACATTTATTGAACATTCACTTTGTAATAGACTTGCCCTAAGCCCTACACATAACAAAGTTTTTTGTTCTTTGTAGTACCAAGGATTGAACCCATGGCTTCCGGCACACTAGGCAAGTACCCTATCCCGTGAGCTACACTCTAAACCTGATGTAACATTGGTAAAGTAATATTTTAATTGACTTTAAAGTAGAAAAGGCTCAATACAGAACATAACTTTCAGTCCTACTCAGTAGCAGGATGCTAACAGCACACGGCCCAAGCCAGCGTCTTAGTTGCTCTACGCTCAGACAGTAGCAGCTGCCCACACAATAAACGTGCAGGAGTATGTTCTCTTCTTCTACGACAGTTTTAGGAACTGAACCCACGTTGTGAAACTGGCCTCTACTTGGTGAGCCATCTTGCAGACCCCTAATTTGTTTCATAGCCCAGTTAGACCACCTGCCCTCCTCACACACATACAGTCCACCACAGGGGAGGGTCACACTAGAGCTTCTAGGAATGAATGCCATGTAGATGAAGTAGAAAAACAAAATCCCACTGATTCTAGAGTGCTCACACTCTAGCCTGCCACACAGAAGCTTGAGTTAGGATTTTAAGTAGCCCTGGAATGTCCTGGCAGGGGGTGCTGACAACAAGATTATTAGTCATGTGCTACCCCGAAATGATTTTACTTTCTTTCCTGTTTTGGTGACTTCATGTGAGTCCCATTTTAGACATATAAAATTGCCCTTAAAATGGCAATTTAGAAAATATCCATCTCCTGCAGCCAACCAAGGTGCATCTAAATCAATCTCCTTCCATCCAATAGAATTAACTAAAGGGCCAAAGGTGGTCCTATGTTTGCTGCTTAAGTGAGTTCAGGTTCAAGATGGTCAGTCGGACAGCTTCAAAGAGAACCTCACAGATGCTATATAGGTGTACAGATAAGCAGCAGCCAGAATAACTGGGCCAGACAAGGCGGCTGTTATATTATAAAATATAGTACATTGCTTTGGAACAGATGGAGGGTCATGATATTTTAAGATGGTCAATCTTCTAAGGAGACAAGGGACTCTTCTAAGCAATTTTTATTCTTTGAAGATGGGAAACCTCCTTTATAGTCACAGTGCAAACCAAAATAGGACACTCTGGGATGCTTGGTCTAGCAGGCAGTAGTCAGAAAACAACAACACAGGTCCAGTGAGAGCTTTCCTCTAAAATATTACTCCTGAAGCTCCCTCACAAAGTGTGAATGAAGCCTGCACATGTGTGGGCATTAGAGCTGGGAACATGGTAGAGTCTGAGGGAGCACCGTACAGACTACCCTCACTAACTGACAGAACACAGAGTATGGAAGGCTCCCAGACAGCCCTAAGGATCCAGAATTCACTAAAAACTCTCAGAGAACTGACTTAAGCCAAGGTCAGCTACAATTCATTGCTGGGTAATGGTAACAAAGAATTAGCTAAAGGAGGAATACAGAGGCAGTCTGGAAAGATCCGAATGCAGAGCTGATACTGCTCCTAGGGGCCGGTTACCTGGCCAGTTACTAGCAACCTGGCCAGTTACTAGCAACCTGGCCAGTTACTAGCAACTGCGAACTAGGGGAGCATACCCATGCTTTAGTGCACAGGCTTACTGAGGTCTCATGACCCAGTTCTGGTGTCCTATCCCCCTGATCCCCCTGATATCAAGTGAGCTGAGGAGTCCGCCATAAATAACGATTTCTACCACGAGAGAGGTTCCAAGGGTTTAGAAGTTCGCTCTCAAGGAGCCTGACAGGAATCCTGACCTATCTGTGGCAAGGGCAAAGCCTTATTCATCAGTTAGGCCAGATGGATCCCAAATGGATTTTATAAATAACACTACATCAGAAAGGTAAAAGAATGATGCTACTGGGTTCTGTTCATTACTGAGTCTATCCTCTGGGTCCACATTTTCTTATAGAAATCATCAAAACATTCATGTGTTCTATGGGCTCTCTCTCATTCTCATTTTACAGTAGTCAAGCCCAGACTGCATGGCAGGATGGCCCAGTGAGGCAATTCGGGAGTGACTTTTCTAATCTCCTACCATACATCGAGAAGAATCAACATATCAGTTTGCTAAGCCACGAACCTCACTATCTTGGTTCTTTTGCCTCTCTTATCCACAGAATAAAGGATTCAACTGTGCTGTCCTTACATTCTAACTTATCTGCTAAAACCCTAATGCCTACTATATCAAAACGTCTTTAAAGGGATACTTCAGGGGTGGTCATGGTGACACATCTTTAATCCTAGCATGCATTGGGGAAGCAGAGGCAGAAATAAGGATTGGCTCTAGTCTAGTGTCCTTATATATTTTTAAAAGATTAGAAGATATGCACAAAGCAAGGACCCACAGGGAGAAAGTGGCCATCTGCAGACCATGAAGAGAGGCCTTAGAAGAATCTAACCCTGAATAGTGGTTTGGGACTTCATCCTCCAGTACTTTGCAGACCTGGGACTTAAGCCATTGGCCAATTATTAATTCACATCCAATCTTAACAACAATTTTGCACCAATTGTTTACCTGCTGAGAACACCCACCTGGTACTTTTGATTCTGGTGTCTTCTATGTCCAACCAAGCCTCAAGAACCCACCATTAGATGTCTACTACAAAGTACTGAAGTCAGGGCACTCTTAGGCTCAAGCTCCTCCCATTGACTTCTTACTAAATGAAGACTCAACTTAGGGTAGCAGCTGGAGACCTGTGACCTCTGAAGCTCTATCTTGTGCTAATCTCTTAAGTAAAGCCATTGATCTTCACTAAAGTTGTCACCCACCAACAAAATAGGAACATTTTCTTTCTGGACATCTTTCTCGTCCACCAACTCACTACCTTTCTCGTCACAGACAAATGCCATCTTCTTTATGAAGACTCCATAGATCATTCTAGTCTATACTAGTGTCTCACTTAAATTTTAGTTATTTTTATGGTGATTATCTTTTAATGAAGATGTATCCAGGAACCCAAGTTAAAGGTTCTCAAAGTATTAAGACAAAGGGTTTTTGATATGCTATTCTATCAGGACCAAAGATAAACAACTACAATGAAAAAGAAAAAAAAAACACATAAGTCCAGTACTACTTAAAAAAATATTTATTTTTATGTGCATTAGTATTTTGCTTGTATGTATACTAGTGTAAGGATGTCGGGTCCCCAGGAACTATAGTCACAGACGGTTGTGGGTTGTCATGTAGGTGCTGGGAATTGAATCTGGATCCTCTGGAAGAGCAGTCAGTGCTCTTAAATGCTGAGCCGTCTCTTCAGCCCAACACAGTACTACTTTTTAATATTAGTTCAACACTCAACTTTTTATCTAAATCTTTATTTTGGAGACAGCATCTTGTATATCCTAGGTTGATCTGGTTTAATGTGGTACCAGGGATAAAACCCTGGGCCTTGTTCATAATAGGCAAGTGCTCTACCAAAGGTATGTCCCTAGCCCTTTATCTAAATCCTTCTGATCTTCAAGAATGAGATTTGCAGTTGGATGCAGTGGGGTACACCTACTACGCCAGCACTTATGTGGTGGGAGACAAAAGAAGGAGGAATTTAAGACCTGCTATTATACCAAGTTTGAGATTAGCCTGCGACACACGAAACTCCACCTTCAAAAAAATAAATGAGATATTGACTGATTGGTTGAATTGCGACTCACTGTTGGAGTTCTCTTCTGCACCCCCTTTTTTGCTAATAAAAAGTTTCCATCTATTTAAATACATATTAAACCACCTTAAAAAAAACTTATTTTAATCAACATTTAAGTAACACAAATATCCATTACCATACAAACTGCACTGAAGCAGAAACTAATAATTCTACCTTAAGGTTTAATCATTTTATTAAATGCTTATAAACATGAACAAGGAAGGAGGTCAGAGCTCAATGCAATCTTATAACTAAATCTGTCACAACACCTTTTTTTCTTCACTAATTTGTACATGTGCTACAAACAGGGGTTATATAATAGAATCCTTTATATACTCAGTAAAATATCTTCTTACCTAATCTGAAAACTGGCAGTAAAGAGAACAGATAAGGCTGCAGGTCATGGGCACTTTGATTCATCAATTACAGAATATTCATTTAGATATCATAAGGATTAATAGATGTAGCAATTTAACATCACCTTCATAATCAAGGGCAAGGTAAAGTCTATGATTTAAATGTGTTCACGGTACTTGTGAAGAAATAAAAATAGTTTAAATGCAAGAAAGGGAGGATAGCCAAATTTGGACCTGTCCATCATGTTACTACATAAAACTCAGTGTTTTCCATGTTTCCATTAATTAAGGTAACAATTTACTAGAACCTTCAAATTAAGGGCATTTTATGTCATCTATCATTCCAAATGAAAATTACCATTTCTTTCATTTTCCACTTAGTTCATAAAATGTATTGAGCATCAACAAGCTTTCATCGAATGCTCCAGAAAAGAAGTTAACATGGCTGCAATCTCAACCACCCCCAAACACTTCCAAGTGTTCCCCAGCCCAAGTATTAGTGGTCTGTACAGAAAGCCACACAACTGAGCTTTCACCTTGGAGGACAGGGTGAAGAACTTACTTGAACTTGGCTTCCACCTCTTCAGCAGCTTTCTGATACTCCTCGGTGGTGACTTTGTAGAACTCTGAGCTCTGTGAACAAAGTTGACATCATTTTCACTATGCAAGACAAATGCTCTGAACTTACAATTTCAAAAGAACAGAAGCACCTTGGCTGCATCCACTCCAGAACTAGAGGGATTTCTGGCTGGAATGGCACAATACTCAGATAGCTGGAAGGCAACTAATTTAAATAGCAGTAAATATAATTCCTTGACGGATGCTCATACTACTAACTCATCATTATTTGATCCTCCTGAGAACATTGCTAACTTATCTTTGAAGGATGTCTTAGCTCTACCTTACTTGGCTATCTAATGTTGCAAAATCAAAAGATTCTTAAGCTCAAAGAACAAAAACCATGCACATTCAGAGGGATGCAAAAGCAGTATTTACTTTGTATAATATTTTGTTTTTACTATGGATCATAGCTAAATATGGTGGTACATATCTTTAATCTCAGCATGCAGGAGGCAGAGGCAAAGAGGCAGTTTAGTTCTGGGTAAGCCTGGTCTACATAGCAAGTTCCAGACCCTGTTTGAGGGGAAAACAAAAACAATCTTTGATAGAACAAATTTCACATGACTAACAGAACCTCAACATTTGTAACCATGAGTATGAACAAAAAGGCAGACTTAGTAATTGTATAAAAGTGCATAAAAAAGGCTGCACTATGACATGAACTCATGAACAACATAAGCTAAGCTACAGTAGCAAACCAGTGCCTTTCCCAGGACAGTAGGACTGAAAATTACCCATTGTGACTAGCTGCTCTAGCTGATCTGAAAGCAGTCTTACTAGAGGGGTCAGCCTAAATGACTATGAGCTCTCAGACTCAATGAAATTGCCTGAAAAACACTGGGCAGAGCAGAAGGATGCAAAACAATACAGAGCTCTATTGTGTGCCTTCACTCCCTAATCACTCGGGTTTCACATCCACAGCTTGGGGTAGTTTATTTTTTAATAAATCATTGTTGGTTGGTAAGAAAATGAAAATGAAAGCCTCCTCACACCGGTGACCCCTTTGCATTTAACAATCCGGGTTGCCCAATGACAGTCACATCCAGGTTTCTAAGATGCAGATAAAATCAATAGGTATGTGATTAGACAACAGACTGGGGTGGCTGGAGCCATGGACAGGTCACCATTTGAGATGATGAATGGCTCTCTATCAACCTCCAGTCCCCTATGATGCTAACATTTACTATAATCTTATTTGGGCTACGATTTATCTTTCTTGCACCTGATCAATAAAGATGAACAGAACAGTTGTAAGGATCGATTGTAATTTTTTATCATTTTCAAGCACAAAAGTGCATTTCTGACATGAAGACAGTATCCTAAGTGCACTGCCTCTGCAGCTTCAAAAGTGCAATCTGAGTGATCAGCCACTCTATATGTGGAGAGGTGTTAATTCATCAGTAGGTCTAAAGCCATCAAAAAGCCATTTGTCTTCTCAGACACTGCAGCTTCAGGTTGCCCACACTTCACCATATGCTTCACTTACAAGACTTCCCTGTGTTCTTTACACTGCTTGGCTTAAGCTTTCCTGGGAGATTTTTAACAAAGAAGGAGCACCAAAAGCAGCTACCAGTCTATCACTAACAATGTCAGAAACTTCCAGGTCACTGTTCCTAACTGTCAAAGACACAATATGTTACTGATACTGGAGACGCAGTCACATGTTGTTAATATGTTCCTTTATGTTTAAAGCTAAAGCTTTAATAACTGGATAGGACTGGGCTGAAAGTTCTGGTTTGGAGTCTAGCCTGTGACCATAAGTCAGCCAACCTTTCCCAACTTTCTCTCCAGTATTTGTAGCCTGTAAAATATGGATGATAATTGTCACTGCTTAATTATCTAACCAAGCTGTTGAAACAGTCAAATACGATAGGCGAGAGAGCTGTGAAAGAGTTTTTGTAGAGTAAGAAAAACATCTGAATAAAATAATGGTGTGTGTGTGTGTGTGTGTGTGTGTGTGTGTGTGTGTGTGTGTGTGTGTGTGTGTATGTGGGGGGTGCTAACAGGTGCCATTCCACTCTGGGGACAAACGCTAAATGATCACAAACAGTAAAATCTTCTAGCAAGAATAATGCACCAAAGTGAGAATTTTGCTCCAGTACAAATCAGTGAACTGCCCTCCCCTCTGCAATGCCCAAGGCAGGGAACATGACTCCAGTTACAAGTTCTACAGTGATAAATGTGGAGCAGCTGTGCCGACGGAGCCTCCAAGCTCACTAGAGAATTCTCCTTCTGAAGCTGAAGGTTTCAGTTCGGCTCTACACTTCCAACAACAGTGACCAGTTCCTCATACTGCATTAATCTTTCTAATAATAAAAAGTCCCAAGAAGGCAATACTACATAAATACTTAAGTATACTTGAGATATGTAGACAGTATTTAATTAATAAAAATACTTACTTATTCAATTAACACTAGATCCTTATTATCCCAGTAAATGTTCACTCAAGGTAATTAGACCCTCAAGAAAATTTTAATCTAACATCAAAGAAAACCAATTCTAATGGAACGCAACAGTCCAATGTGGATGCTGTTACTAGAGTTCACAAGATCTAACTCTGGCCTCAGAAAAGACAGCTAAAAATATACACCATTCATTCAAAACCCAAACCCCAAAGCCTCAGTATATTTGCAAGGGGAGAAAGGATGAATACCAGGTATTCAGGTAGAAATGTGTACAGCAGAGAAGAAGAACTAAGCATGCACACATATATATGGAGAAAAGTTGAAGCTACATGGTAGAATGTAATTCACGTGGTTTGGAAAATGCAAAATAAACTGCTGATTATCCGCAACTGGCAGTTTCATGCTCGTGGCAAGAAGGGGACAGAGGATCAGGATGCCACAAAGAAAGAGAACACAAAGGTGTAAGGCCCACGGTCCTGTTCTGTTCCTTAAAATTAGATATGAAGATGTAGTTAGACTTGTTTGTATTTTACACATAGAAACTTCATTGCTTCTTTCTGTCCACAAAGGGCCTAAACAATAAATAATGTAATATGCTAGAACATAAAAGTATGTTTGAGGAAGGGGTATGGGCTGAGTAGAATTTTAATATATTCTTACAAAAATTAAGCCACTATACACACTTACTAAACAAATGTCGTTTTTTCCATTTTCTTAAACTACAAAATTAGAGTGAGATAAAGGGCAGAAAGGAGTAGGTCCTCACATCTCACAGGGAACTTTACAATTGCACACCTGTAACCAGTGGCTGCAGTGGCAGTATTAACCAAACTCTAGACTTTGAGTGTGTGTTTGTGTAGGGTAGGTGTGTGTCTGTAGGAGCCCAGAGGTTGATGGGGACAGTTTTCTTTAACTCTCCAGCATACTTTTTGAGGCAGGGTCTCTCACTGACCCCAGAGTTCGTCACCAATTCTGTCAGGCTGGCTGGCCAGTGAGCTTGAGCCTCTCTCTGTCTCCCCAGTACTGAGATCATCGATCACCAGGCTTGGATTTTATATGGGTGCTGGGGGGTCCAAACTATGCTTGCATGACAACACTTGACCAGCTGAGCTCTCTTCCCAGTCCCTAAACTCTGGACTACACTAGCATTTCTCCAGGGGTGTACTTTTATGGTCTGGAGCTAACCCTAGACTCCATATAGCAGCTCATTGCCACAGTTGAGTTTCCTCTAACCTGTGACAGTTCCTTTGGTTTTGCTTGTCTGCTCTAAGCTTGGTACTTCTAAAGGACACTTGTCAGATATTTTGTATATACCTCATAGTAGGGCTTGTTTGATGTTTCCTCCTGACTGGGCTGAGCCCATGATGATGGGACAAGAGTCCCACAGAATCAACCTGCCCTTCTCTTTCTTCATCCACTGCCTGGTCTAGTCTTGCAACAATGACCAGTGTATTCTGCCGATGCACACAGTTTTAAATGACATTACAGTATATCTACACACCAGAGGAATACGACAAGCTTCAGTTCTTCTTTTTAAATGTAATAATAGAAAACATGTAAGAGATTAGAAAAAGACTTTTAAAGAATAATCTTCAAAGACTTGGCAGCTGTCCTCAGGAAAGAACAGACTCCTCAAGGGGTGACTGTGGACTACAGAATGAGAGGAAAGAGGGAAAGGAGGAAGGAGCTAGCATGGGACAGACCAACATCAGGAAAACCACTGTTTCCTACTCCTTCGGCTACAAGGAACCAGTATGCTCAGACTGTACTACATTGTGGAAATCTCCTTCCTGCTCCCAGAGGCTATCTACCAAGCTGAAAAGAGCATCCATTGCTAGGGCATGTGCAGACCGGATCTTGTAAGGAACAGAAAATGGAAATTGGGTAGATGGTTCAGACATTCTCCCAGGGACTACCTCAATTCTATCTAGGTAGAGGATTTTAGGAAGGAACCTCAACTTTTCTCCCACTATCCTAGGAGCCCCTAGAACAAAAGGTCTGTGGACCTGTTGCTTCAGAGTCACTTGTGGAGCACAGTGAACTGTAACACCTGAATCTCAGAGCTTGAGGTGTCCTAAATTAATTTTCTAGTTCCATGACAAAACACCATGACCAAGGAAATTTATAAAAGAAAGTGTTTAATTTGGTGCTCATGGTTCCAGAAGGTAGTAGAGTCCATGACCATCATGCCAAGAAGCATGAGCATGCAGGCAGGTATGGTGCTGGAGTAGTAGCTCACAGTTTACATTTAACTCACAAGTAGGAGGGAGGGAGAGAGGGAGGAAAGGAAAGAAGGAAGGAGGGAGGGAGGAGGGAGGGAGGGAAGGAGGGAGGGAGGGAAGGAGGGAGGGAGGGAAGGAGGGAGGGAGGGAGGGAGGGAGGGAGGGAAGGAGGGAGGGAGGGAAATGAACTAACAGGAAATGCCATGTGCTTTTGAAACTTCAAAGCCAGCCCTCAGTGACACGCTTCCTCCTTCCCAATCAGGGAACCAAGCATTCTAACATATGAGCCTACAGAGGCCATTCTTGTTCAAACCACCACAATGTCGAAGCTAAATTTTTAACAAGGTATCCTGAACATTCCCTAAAATTGTAAACTACTGGGTTACTAGAACAAGAACAGTGAAAAATCATCAGTGTTCTTCAAAAATGATGGCAAACACCACTTACCATCTTTAAATGAAGCGGCCATCTTTACAAAGGTAGTCCAAATCAGCTTTTCTATTGATGCTGTCTGCAGAGGACTGGTTGAATCCCAGACTACTCCAAGGCTTCTGGCTTCCCACACTGCCTAGTAGCACCAACTGTTCTCGCCCCAAGTCAGCAGGCAACAGAAGCACCGTAGTTCCAAGAACATCTGCTCTTGGTGTTTGTGTCTCAAGACAGTTGATAGCATCTTACTAATTATAGGTTGTCCATATTTTAATGTCATTGTTGTCCTTTAATGTAAAAGTCCTTCTGCAGGAGAACAAACCTACATGGACTATTTTTACCCAACTCTTTCACAATGTCAAAATCTGATTCAAATATATAATATCTATATTTCTTATTTCTAAAGGAGATATGTATATATTCTCTCAAAATTTGTTGATACACCAAGTGATCATTTTGTAGGGGGGAATCCCAGCAAGATTCAAAAAGAGAACCAAGAGCTTCCTTCTGGTAAAACTTTAAGATACAGAAAAGATTAGCATGGCCTCTGGCAAGGATCACATGCAAATGTATGAAGCATCCTTTATTTATTATGATCAAAGCATATTATATGCATGCATAAGAACATCACAATGAAACTCATCACTTCTTACAATATATGTTAATAAAAAATAAAAGCAAAGATTAAACAGTTTTTACATATTGTTAATAAAAAATGAAAGCAGCCAGGCAGTGGTGGTACACGCCTTTAATCCCAGCACAGGGAGGCAGAGGCAGGCAGATCTCTGTGAGTTCGAGGCCAGCCTGGGCTACAGGGTGAGTTCCAGGAAAGGCACCAAAGCTACACAGAGAAACTCTGTCTTGGAAAACAAAGAGAAAAAAAAAGGCTAAAGAAGAACAGTTTTTACAGGACGAACCATAAATAAGAGCCACTCATGACGATGCAAGGTGGCCTTTCAACAGAAAACTACTGTTTTATGAAAAGGAAGCCGACAGCTGTGAGTACCATGACGGCCTAAAATTAAAACACACCTCTACATTAATTTGCTCCATGTAGTCTCCTGCCCCATGAGCCTCCAGAAAAATTCTTAACATGATTTGTCTGCATGTGGCATGGATTTGTGGCAGGTAAATATGATGTAAATCAAGTATTAAGGATCTGACTTACTAATTTCTTTCCACTAGACAGAAACTTTTATTGATATAAGCATAAAATGGTTCCCACCAAGAATTTTTGTGAGAAAGTAGACTCCATAAGTTCAGTGGAGAAGGACATTATCTTTGAAATGTTTTATCACCATCAAAACCCAGGTAGTCTTTATCAAGCAAAACGTGTTCCTCCAGGGGAACTACCTCCAGAACAATAATGTAAGTCTTTATATTTGGGATACGCTTCTGTCACTTGTCCCAGAGGACTAGACATCATTGGAAACACTAGGTATTTTTACTTTCTATATTAAAACATTTTCCCAACCAAGGCACTGGGGACCAATTATTGGAAACACAAGCAGCAAAATGAGTAGAGGAAAGGCTCCATTGTACATAATTTAAAAAATGTGCTTCATTTCAATCATGAATGTTTCCTACAGAACAATTCTTAGCAGTCCAGCATGGTATTAAGGAAGGACCTGAAGGTCAGACACCAAACCACAGCTCCCTGAAGAACAGAACAAATTACTTAATCTTAACAGGTATATCACATCTATAAAACAGGGACAGTAATGACAATTACTCAGTAAGATGCCTCGGAGAAAAAGTAAGGTAGTCCATGGTAAATATTCTGTAAGATACCCAAGACAAAGCCCCCAACGAGAATACTGTGAGGGACAAAAGTCTTTTCTAGTAGAGCAGGTCAAGGCGCTTACACTCCTCTGCCACACCATAAGGTGACTAAGTACAATGAGGCCTGGGCAGTGCTGGGAATGTGGATGGCTATGTCACTGACTAGCTGGGGGGGGGGGGTATTGTGGCCACCCATGCCTGTAATGACAGCCCTCACGAGGCTGTAGACAGGAGGACTCTGAGTTCAAAGCCTGCACGGGCTACAAGGTGAGACCTTGCCTCAAAACTAACTCTCTCTCTTCTCCCCTCTAATAACGTTTCAGCTCATCACCAAGAAAATGCAATTAACTCAATAATCAGCCAAAATGCTTTAATGTGAGAACTCCTCCTGATGTTAATTTTACTGTGCATTCTAAATCTCTAAGAAATGTTGTCCATCATGATTCCACAGTTGGCTCATGAACCCTTTCTTTTATTTTGAAGCCTCTTTATAAGCAAAATCCCATGGAATGGGCTATGAGAAATGCTAGGTTAAGAAAAATTCACCAATATTTTAAAAATGCAGCTCTTCTTTTCTTAAAGCAATATTTTCTCATGAGTTTAGAAGTAACATCCAAATGTTAAGGAAGAGAAGTTGGTAATGCTGAAAAATGATTCCAAAGTGGATGCCTCAGATATCACTTTTTATCAAGTACATTAGAAAGTGGGACATTACACTACATTTTGAATATTTTAATTTTATGAGTATGTGCTTTGCTTGCATGTATGTCTATGCACCACATTCATGTCTGGATCCACAGAGGCTAGAAGCAGGAGTTGGAAATCCTAGAACAGAAGTTCTAACAGTTGTGAGCAGCCATGAAGGATGCTGTGAATAAAACCTAGATCCTGTGGAAGAGCAGGCAATCCTCTTAATCACCGTGTTAGCATTCCAACCCTTAACTGAATCTTTAAATAGAAGATAAAAATAGTTTTTGCTTTGTTTTGTGTTGTGTTTTCAAGACTGGGTTTCTGTGTAGCCCTGGCTGTCCTGGAACTGTCCTGTAGACCAAGCTGGACTTGAACTCAGAGATCTGCCTGCCTCTGCCTCCCAAGTGCTAAAATTAAAGGCATGCACCACCACCACCCAGCTAGTTTTTAGTTTTTCTTTAATTTCCATTTTAAAAGTATTTATTTTTAGGTGTGTGTGTGTGTGTGTGTGTGTGTGTGTGTCTGTCTGTCTGTCTGTCTGTCTGTCAGGGGTTGGGGGATATATGCCTGTATGTGCAAGTGCCAAGGGCATCGAATCCCTTGAAACTGCAGTGTTTGTGATACCTAACACAGGCGTTGGGGTCTGATCTGAACTCTGGTTCTCATGATTGACAAACAAGTGCTCTTCATCTCTGAGCCATTTATTTAGCTGAGATCAAATCCTGTTAAGGAAGCTTGCTGCTTCACCTAACCTATTCCTTTAGACCTGTCTGCTAAGTTGTCAAATGGCCACCATTCTTTCCTCTTTTCTGATCCCATGCCCATTGGCTTCCAGAAGGAATAGTTGCAATCTATGTCCCAGAGCTTCTATCTGGGTTAAACTAATGACTCAAGTGGCCACTCCAGTATGCTAGTTCAAACCAGAGCCTTGAAACTCTGCCCTGATGGAATAAACACTATCCCGTAGAGGGACATCCTAGCCACATCAAACTTCAGTCCACTCAGCAGTAGAGAGCCCCACTGAGGGAGGAGCTGCCAGTTGACACCAGCCCAAGGGGAGGGTGGCTGGAGACTCAGAGATGAAGAAATGGTGGTTGTTTCAGGCCAGAGTTTGGGGTATTGGTCATACAGAAAAGTTACCAATTCATGCCCCTTCTCCATGTTCTCATGAAGAACAAACACACCACACTGAACCAACAGCATGGTTTCATGTACCTAAGGGTTACCCTGTCAGGGTCTGAGTATGAAACATTCTCCATAGGCTCATGCTTTGGATGTTTGTTCCTTAGCTAGTGGCACTATTTGGGGAAGCTGGGGAACCATTAGGTGGGGACCTAGCTGGTAGAAGGAGGTCACTAAGGGCCAGGTTTGAAGGTTACAGCTGGGTCACACTACTTCCTGGTCTGTCCAGGTGTGAACAGCTTTGACGTCATGCTCTCACCACTATGGATTGAGAGGATCCACTATGTTTTCCTTACTATGATGGGCTGGAAGTCCATACAACTGTGAACCAAGATAAACCCTTCTTACCGTAAGTTGATATGTTAGATATTGGCCACAAAAGGAACAAAAGGATACAAGGGACAAATACATACATCATCCTATTCCATATTATATAAGAATACTGAACAAAACACATGACACATAATATTGAAATAATGTCACACTGACATCATTAAATCTGAACTATACTTCAATTTTTACTCTTATTCAAAACACAGTAAGACAGGGACAGGTCTAATGTAATCAAAATAAGGTGATGCTGCCAAGGATTGTATCTACCCAGCCCCTCCCCTACAATGTCTCAAAAGAGGTTAACACTGTTAAATCCCAGTAACAAGCAAAGTTAAGAGCCCAAGAGACAAACCACAGCTCCATGAAGCAAGCATGATGTTTGATTTTCCATGAAATATAAAGTCTGGGTACTGGAAACCCAGGACTGATGTACGAGTATAAGTGTACAATCAGCTGACTAGGTTTTTTTTCCCTCTACTTCTAGCCTCACTAACTTCCTTTGATGTTTAGTTTTTTGCAGGGCTGGAAGATGGCTACTGTACTCAGTTGTTCTGCCCATGTTGTCAGGAAAAAGAAGGGAGGGTGAAGGGATGGGAGAGGCCTTTTTCAGAAATTCCCACTTACATGGTTTTGGCCAGAAGTGTAAACCATTTACAAGCCTCGCTAAAAAGGCTGAGGAATTGAGGACTTTTTTATTCTCAGCTTCTAGAGTAAAGAGAAGAGGAACCTGCAATGGGTCTCTCTGAGCCGATTAATCAAAACTGCCAGAGAGCCTGGGTGACTACAAAGCAGAGGTTCATCTTAGATGTTACCACTCCAATCTCTCTTAAGATGCAGCGTGGCGGTGGCAGGAACATGGACCATGTTTACTCACCTGATATCCAGGAAGGAAAAGGGAACCAACTGTGGCAGTGATGCACCCAAGTTTCTCTGGGCTGGCTGTCATGCAAGTGTCAGTGTGTGATATACTCCACTTGGCAATTTCAGATGCTTCACTTTAAAAGTGCGCATTAACATGCACACACAGACACACGCTGCTGTGAGACTTGAACATGTTTTCGATTTTTCAATCAGAAGGAAACATGGACACACTCAGCCTCCTTGCAGTGCTTTCTCAAGTCTGGTTCCACTCTCCTGTAAGCACTGTGTGCCTACCCATGGCACACAAAAAATGAATACACCCAAAAGGTCAGAGCAAAAACTGCTTCCTTAGCTCTCGGTGTTTTCATTTACAAAGTGTTTCACAGGGATAGAGGAGAACGTTATGTAACAAACCATGGCCAAGGTACAGCTGATTCTAGTGGCCAGAGAATACTTTCCAAAGAACAGCTCTGCTCCTTACTGTTAGCTCAGAGCAAAGGATGAAAGGAAGCAGTTTGGGGTGTATACAGACTGGGCTAAAGGTGTGGCTCCCCTCTTTTCATACTGATCATCCACTATCCTTAACCACAAGTTTCTACTGACCTACAACTCCTTAGATACAAGGTGCCCAAACAGTAGGAACAAGTTCAAGCATAAGTGCTGTTGAGAAGCTGGGTTCACACAACTCCCCCAGGAACCACATTGTAAGACCTCACCAGTTAGATGCTGGTACGAATCTGCCAACGTGAAATCAGCACTTAGGGACCCAACTTCAAGCTATGTTAAGCACAGCTCAGACACTATGCCAGGCAGGAAGCCCTGGTCACTAACTGCATTGGTGACTCTTTTCAACACTGGGACAGGACTTGATGGAGTAACTCAGGAGAAAAAAAATATGTTTTAATTCAGAGTCTCAGAGCAGGGTATACATGGCAATGGAGGCTCCATCTGCAGTGGTTACAGCTTTCAGTGGCTTGTTTCACCTCAGAATGTCATGTGGGAATGAGAATGATTACAACCCTCTTCACCCAATCTTACAACACGGTACCTGCCAGGTTATGTCCGATGTCTGCAACCTACCAGAAGAGTACCACCGTCTGGGGACCAGATATTCAAACAACTGAGCTGGTGAGGGACCATTCACAATCATACCATAGCACACTTGATAGAAGCAGGCATTCACAGCAGATTTCATGATTTCATAGAATTATACAGAACCAAGGGACTGACTTTGCAGAACAACCACATCTTTACCACAGGAATTCTGAGAGCTAGACAGTCCTTAAAAACTCATGAATGGTCCAGTTTATCTAGAGGTTTTACCCTTTCCCCCAAGACATCTATTAGACAACATGATGCCGGGCTAAGCCTCCTGTACTGTGCCTTATACTCTGTAGGCTGGCAGAAGAATGATGGAAGGAATTTGAAATTCTTCCCAATGAACTGGGCCCAGAATAGAGAAGCTGGCTTCTTAAAGAACCTCTTTATGGGCCTCTGAAATTCTCAGCTTTGATTCCACAGTTTCCTGATAATCTCTATTTCCTCCCTCCCCTTGTACTACTGCTCAGGACACAGCTATCCATGGGACACAGGAAACAGATACCTCAACAGTGTGCCCAAGCACCACCATGGGTTCAAATGCATGGTCTATCAGATCCAGTACTCTGTTTCTAAAAGGTACCCTGGAATGGGTGAGGCTGTGTAAACAGTCTCACTTTCCTATTAAAATGAAGTGATCCTATCGGGAGCACTAGACAGCCCAGTTGTAGGCACAGAGTCTGGTTTTCCTTGTGAGGGCAGAGGATCTCACCACCATTCCTCCAATGCTTAGATCCTTAGGTGATACAAAGAGCCTGAACTGCCACCAAACGACCACTGTAACTGTGCCAACCGGGAAAGGGAGGCAGACTGACTTCTGTCTTGCGTATGCGTGAGGCTCAGAAGGCTCAGCAGTAACTAATGACTGATTCAGTGTGCTCCATCGGGTCAAAATCTTATTGTACACTATAGTAAAGAAAACCTCCCAGTGTCTTCTATCCCAGGATCTCTCCTTCCTCCTTCAAAAACCAGGATTTCAGCTGGAAATGGGATCATCCAAACCAAACTTCCAAGCCTGCCTGCACCAGCACAACCATCACGTGGCTTGCAGCCAAGCTGCTTTTACAGGCAACTGGCTGCAGCTAGCTGAGACCTGCTCAGACCTTTCCCTTCTCCCTTCAGTTTGCAAGGCAGGGTCCGAGGGCTAGTGCCTCCGAAGCCACCTTGGCCGACAAGCAACCTTGTGAGGACAGTGTGTTAGCACACAGGGAAAGACACACAGGTACAGAGCTCTCTGGACACTGAGGCTACAATGTCAGCCTGTGGATGCCTCAAATCTAGACTTTTATTAAATTTAATGAAAAACTACACTTTTTTCCGATTGAAACCATTCTATTTTTATGAATTACGAAGTTAAAAGTAGTCCAGGTCAGACTCTCTCTAAGCCCCAAGATGTTTGCTTTTCATCCACCCGTGGATTGCTGCAGTAACACATGTGATGACACTCATGGAGAACCTTCCTCTTGGCAGCAACGTCGCGTCTACTCCTCATTCCACTTCCTTCTGCCTCTCTCCCTTCCCAGCAAAGAGCAGAGAGAATTAAAAAAGAAAAGCATAGCTATGTTTAAATCTAGCATTCAATCTTACCAGCTTTAAAAAGCCACATTTCATAAAAGTCTCTCTGTCTCTGGGGTACCCTGGCAAAATTAATACACTGCTTGTGTAATTACTCTCTGAGTCCACCTTCACTGTTATTCACAGAAGAAACTGAAACATCCAGGCCCTTTCTAGTATTTCTAACTTTATTCCAGGAGCTTTAGAAACTTTGCTAAGTAGCTGGGTAGTGGTGGTGCATGTCTTTAATCTTAGCACTTGGGAGGCAGAGGCAGGAGGATCTCAGTGAGTTTGAGGACAGCCTGGTCTACAAAACGAGTTCTAGGATAGCCAAGACTATTACACAGAGAAACCCTGTTTTGAAAAACCAAAAAAGATAAATAAATAAATAAATAAATAAATAAATAAATAAATAAATAAATAAATAAATAAATAGAGAGAGAGAGAGAGGGGAAGGAAGGAAGAAGGGAGGGAGGGAGGGAGGAAGTAGAGAGGGAGGGAGGAGGGAGGGAGGGGGAGGGAGGGAGGGAGGGAGGGAGGAAGGAAGGAAGGAAGGAAGGAAGGAAGGAAGGAAGGAAGGAAGGAAGGAAGGAAGGAAGGAAGGAAAAGAAAGAAAGAAAGAAAGAAAGAAAGAAAGAAAGAAAGAAAGAAAGAAAGAAAGAAAGAAAGAAAGAAAGAAAGAAAGAAAGAAAGAAAGAAAGAAAGAGAGAAACTACCTTTGCTAAGTATAGTCTCATGGGTTTTTTGTTGTTACTATTGCTGTTTTTCCCTTGACTTCATTTTCTAATTAAAACAGTAATCCTAGATTCACTGACAGCCTTGGCACCACACAAGGATAACATTAGCGAAATTACACCATGCCTCAGTTTCTTCATCTGGGCAAACACCGGACTGTGCCAAAAAGATTCAACTGTCACTGTGCTGGCTAGTCTTATGTCAACCTGAAACAAGCTAGCGAGAGGGAGCCTCAATTAAGAAACTGCTTCAATAGATCCAGCTGTAAGGTATTTTTTAAATTGGTGATTGATGAGGGAGGGCTCAGCCCACTATGGGTGGTTCTATCTCTGGGCTGGTGGCCACAGGGAGCAACCCAGTAAACAGCACCCTTCCATGGCCTCTTGCTGTGGGATGGTCTGTATGTCAAATGTGTTGCTCTGATTGGTCAATAAATAAAACACCGATTGGCCAGTGGCCAGGCAGGAAGTATAGGTGGGACTAACAGAGAGGAGAATTGGGAGAACAGGAAGGCGGAAGCAGACGCAGCCAGCCGCAGCCATGACAAGCAGCATGTGAAGATGCAGGTAAGCCACGAGCCGTGTGTCAGGGTATAGATTTATGGAAATGGATTAATTTAAGCTATAAGAACAGTTAGCAAGAAGCCTGCCACGGCCATACAGTTTGTAAGCAATATAAGTCTCTGTGTTTACTAGGTTGGGTCTGAGTGGCTGTGGGACTGGCAGGTGACAGATTTGTCCTGACTGTGGGCAAGGCAGGAAAATTCTAGCTACAGCCTCTGAATCAGCCTCCAAGTTCCTGCCCTAGCTTTCTTCCATAATGAACAGTGCTGTGGAAGTGTAAGCCAAATAAGCCTTTCCTCCTCAACTTGCTTTTTGGTCATGGTGTTTCACTGCAGCAATAGAAGCCCTAACTAAGACAGCTACCTACCTTCTTTTGATTAGTTCTATATGTACTGAAAGCCAGACAAGATGCCAGGAATTTGGAGTACTATGGTGATCTGGCCCCTACTTTCACAGTTTATGGCAAAATGTGGGAGAGAGACATAAATTTTAAAAATCCAGTAAATAAATGTATAATTAGTGAAGCACTGTTGGGCTATAGGATCACTAAAGGGAGGTCTCTATTGCTAGGAAGCAGTTTGTCAAATGAGTCTCCAAAGCCCTTTATTTCTCTAGTACGTAACTAATGTTCATATTCAACTCCTGGCTTAGCTATAATTTTATTTCGTTTAATTTCCAGTACAACATTCAAGAAGTACCTCTGATTTCTCTCCTCTTGTAAAAGTCTGTTCTGACCTCTTTAGCAGTAAGAGAGAGCTACTTGTCTTGTGAAATGAGGTCTAAGAGGAAAGAAACCAGAAGCCACAACGCAGTTTCGAATAGTACTAGAGTAGTGTGTGAAACACACATGCACGTGCACACACTGGCATGTTAGTAGACTAAGATTCTGAAACCAACAGCTGTGGCCCTTGGAGGATAAAGTTTTCCTGCTAACTTAATAACCATCTATAGCAAGGTCTTAGCATGAGTCCATGTAACTTTTTTATAATAGAAAAATCACAGTGTATTCACTGTCAAAAAGTCTACTCTGGAATTTTTATCATGCCGGAAAGTTGCAGAGATAGCACAGAGTGGGCCAGTGAAGATGGCTCCAGGTAAAGCCACCTGCCACCAAGCCTGACAATCTGAGTTCTATCCCCAGGCCCCACATTAGAAAGGGCGAGAACCAACTCCTGAAGGTTATCCTACGATCTCTGCTGTGCTGTGTGCACCCCAACGTGAGGCACACAAATAAATAAAACATAATTTAAAAATTAAAAAATTCTTAGATATCCTGAGAAAGTGGTTCCATTTTCCACTTATTCTGAATATAGAACGGTAATTTTTCTCAACATTATTCTATTCTGTACTGATGCCAGTAAAAGGACTTCATACTTTCTGTTTGTTGCTCTCCTTGTGACAAACAGTATCACTTGTTTCCATTCACCTTTCAGACTTGGGAATCACACACCTGAGACCTTTCTGCTCTTGCTATGGTTAGTGTCTCATGGTTTCTCTACAAGGGTGAGACAAAGCAATTTCACAGTTATCAGCAGGGTTATCAAGAGAATTTACCACATGTATTGCAAGACCTGGAGAGTAATTCTTAAATTACTGTGTTGCCAGCATGGGCACCTCTCATTCTCTCTGGGCTCTGTGATGCAGCAGTCACTCTTGAGGTCACAGGTCTGCCTTGGAAAGTGCTCAACGAGGCGATGCTGTGTGCACACTTAACAACACACACCGGATAGCTTCGTAAAGAGCCTGTCATATCAGGACTGCCAGCACATCTCAGCCTCAACACCATGGTACCTTAGCTGGTCTCAATCTAACAAAGGGACTCTCCTGTGTTTGCTCAGCACAATTGTTGGTACAAGCCTTTGAGATGAAACCAACCTGAAACTGGGCTGAGAAAGCCTTAGATGATAACTCTTAGTGGAAGGTATGTCCAACTTGCAGCTGAGAGTAAGTACAAATGTAGCCTAAAACAAAACCATGAACTTAAGACTTTATGAGCCAGAATAAGGGAGGTACAGAGAAGGTTGAGAGCACCCCAAAAGGCCAGTGGGTTGAGAGCTGCAAACAACTAGCTGATTATAGTCACAAACATAACTGGCTTTCAATTTCATAGTCCAGCTAGTCTTCAAGAGTGCCATTTATGCAAATGCCCTAGGAATAGCAAGCTTTGTCACCCAACCCAGCACTCCTTGGCTTTGCACTATCCCTTTGGACAACTGAAAATATGATGGCACTGACCACAGAAAAACACAAGACAACCAAACTCTAAGGATCTTAACTCAAAGAATGGAAGAATTCTGAGCTCCTTTGCCTGGAATCTAGGCTGAGAAGCTGTGAGGGAATTCACTGGGCACTCTTTCGGACAAGTAGCTTTCTAGAAGACACAGCAAAGAGGTGGGGAAAAGAAGGCGGCCCTCAAAGCCAAAGGGAAGCAGGGAAGGTGAAGGGGATCTCTGTGCTGGGGATGAAAGAGTGCTGAGGAGTGGAGAGGCCCAGGCAAAGCTTGCCATTCCCACTTCTGCCCAGAACATGACTTGCCACTACATGGCTCTATCAGATGGTTTTAACAACATGAGACAGGTGTTCTAGAGAAGCCTGTTCAACAGTTCATTCTGAACTGTTTTAGCTACATAAGTGGTTCTCAACCTTCCTAATGTCATGACCCTTTAATATAGTTCCTCATGTTGTGGTGATTCCTCAAACCATAAAACTATTTTGTTGCTACTTCATAAATGTAAGTTGGCTACTGATATGAATAGTAATGTAAATATCTGATATGCAGGATATCTGATATGTGACTCCCAAAGGGGTCTTGACCCATAGGTTGAGAACCGCTGATCTACATCACTAGCTCATTCTGATCCAGAAATTCTATGTAAGGAGAATTTATCTGAAGACTGAGTAAACCTTCTGTCCTTTCACAAATGTGACAGAGCTCAGGGCTCTGCTCCTTGGCACCAGCTGGGTAGTACCTTGAAAGTGAATGAAATCTCACTGGTTTAGAATTAACACCCTTCCAACTGCACAGCAAATAAGCAGGTCTCGTAAAGGTCAAGTGGCACATACCCAAACTCTACATTTCCTTCTAAGGGAGTAAGATGAAGGAAAAAAACGTGAAATGACCTCAGTGGAGTGATAAGCTGTAGGCTTAAGGATGAAGATGCAGCAAAGCATGCTAGAGCTTCAGAAGACAATTTCATCACACGCTAGAAAGTCACCTTCAAAGGTGACACAATTACTTGATGAGTAAAACATATTTACTCATTAGGAACCATATTGCTTACCCTTTCAATGTGCACATTTAACATCTATATTCAATAAAGTCTTAGGACCTTTATTTAACACCATTATTTAATAAAGTCTCTGAACTGTGCTAGCGCAAGTACACAATTATCATCCTTTGCAAAACTACTTTTGTCACTGGCATTGTGTGCATTAAAAGGTCGAACTCAGAGAAAAACTATAAAATTCAACCAAAGCAAAATAAAAATGAATTTTTTTTTATTGTTTTCTAAACAGAAATGTTACTTAACTGAAAAGGCCATTTAAAGAAAATGGATCAGTGGTTAAGAGCACTGACTGTTCTTCCAGAGGTCCCTAGTTCAATTCCCAGTACTCACACAGTATCTCAAAACCAACTGTAATTCCAGTCTCCAGGATCTATGTCCTCCTCTGACCTCTGAGGGTACTACATATATGAGGTACACAGATATCTATGTAGGCAAAGCACTTTATATACATTAAAACAAACAAAGAAAGTCTTGATTGGCTGGAATATGGCTCAGTAGTAGGTTTTATGTCTAGCAAAACAGCAGCACATGCACGTACCCACCCCAACATACACACATATTTCTTTCCATTTGACTCATAATTCAAATTCTCTCCTTTTTAACACAGATATATTGCCAGTGATTATATGTGCAAATGGGCTCCTTGGTTATTTGCTAGGGAGAGTATAAATCAGTGCAATTTGTGGAACCGCCTTTCAGTAATGAATGTTGATACAGAAGTTACAACTCTACAGATATTTGGAACAAACACTGATACACACAAAATTAAAGTAAATATTAGTCCATCACAGAGCTAATATTGAAAAGGTACAATGACAAAGGTCAGCTAACATAAGAGTTATTTAGGGTATTTTGTTTTCCCTGAAAGGGGACAAGGACACAGAAACTGTTTAAATTACTCCCAGTTTTAGTCTTCAGTGAGAAGATATTTAAATAAGCACAGTTACAAAGCAGTTCTGATGTTCTCTTCCCAAACCAAAACCTGCTGTTCTCACAACTGCATCTAGCCATAAGGCCAATGCAAATTCAAATCAGAGTGAGTTTTAAAAGGTAAGCTCAGTTAAACTGATTATAAAGTTAGGAATAACATTAAAGTTATGATCAACTTCAGTTGTTCTTGGTGTCTCTGAGATTCCTCTGCCACCTGTTAAATAGGTCAGTGTTCATTCTTCATTTGTTCAAATATGTATACTCAACTTCTGCTGTGTAAATTACTAGCACTACTGAAAGAGATTTTCCTCCCCCCCACCCCCGCCCCACCTCCAAGACATGGTTTCTCTGTGTAACCCAGGCTGTCCTGGAACTTGCTCTGTAGACCAAGCTGGCCTCGAACTCACAGAGATCCGCCTGCCTCTGCGTCCCAAGTGCTGGGATTAAAGGCATGTGCCAGCACCACTTGGCTAACAGATTTTTTAAAAGTAGTCACACTTTTAAATTCTTACAACCTCCTGGAATGTAACATTCAAATGAAAAATCCCAGGAACAGACAACTTATCCTTTACAAATGAACACAAAATGAAATCCACCAGGAACCTGGAGAAGCTTTGGGCTCCCCACATCCACCTTTTACTTTTTCTTCACAGGACTTCATGATAAAATCCTGCCAATGAGGAAGCACAGTTAGGGATGCTTTCTTCATTTTCCCTGCCAAGATTATCATGGTTAAGCTAAACTGAGGTTACACACTTGCTTGATGCCTCACAAAAATGAACAAAATCAGTTCAGGTCCTAATACTCCGGGCCCAAGGCTAGAAGGTCATATCACTTGTGATTTGTAGTTCCTTCAATTCAGAGCAACAGATGGTATCCTACTGAGTACCTGGAAAATTCATCCTTTTAATTATGGAGGTCTTATATTTATTTTGAACAGTCACAAAATTAGGTACAGCATCCAAGCAAACAACCCAAGGAAGATGGTCTATCAAGTTTTAATTTCCTTTCATGAATGTGAGCACAAATCTGGATGTTAATAATAACTATGACATGCTTTTTCCTGGTGCTTATCAGTGTGTATTAAATTACACAGGTGAATAGAAAAGTCAGTCTTAATTTAAGGGTTAAAAATCACAGATATGAGATGGAGAAAGATTTCGAAAGTGGCAAAGAGATCACCTATCCATTTCAAAGATGTGTTTATCTTTTTGTATTTCAAAGGAAAGGCCTTTTGAAAGACATGGCATAGAAATATGCATGTGAATGGAGGCACATTGAAAAGTCTTAGCTTTCAGATACAATGGCTCTCCCCCAGAAAGCACTGTGCAGGATCTGGAAGCTCCACAGTGCATTTTATATCCTGCCAAATACACTAAGGACCCTGCAGTACCGCCTCTGTCCAGCTTCTATCTGATGGCTCATTAGCATTTTCCTAAATGATGACCCCACACTCAACTACTACCTAAGAGAATCCCTCTTCAACAGGAGACATGCATTCATTCATTTGGTACTAAATACACCAGAATGTGTCACATCTCTTTAAAAAAAAAAGAGGTGGGAAGGATAGGGAAAAGAAGATAATTATGAAGGATACAGGATGAAAATGATGGAGAAGGAAAGAGAATTATGGAGGACACAATAAGCAAGTCTGATAGTTTAGAAATATTCATGAAAATCTGTCCTTGAAAATGGAGGGGATTTGGTAGCCAATCTTTTCCATATGACTTCTGAGAAATGTTCTTAGAAAGAGCCCACAAAAGGGTGATAACAAAATGCATCTCGTCAAATGATCTTTCATTCTGGCATGGAGTTATTCTCTCACATCTTCCATGTGGGCTGCAACTCTCCTTCCAAGGCCTATCTCATTTACTACATCTTAATTACACCATGCATTCTGCTGACTGTGGATCCAAGATCTTTCAAGCAAGGCTTGTAAGCAAGAATGCATCCACCCACAAAGGACAAAGCATGGTGCATTGTCAGTGCCCACAAAGGCAGACACCAGGGACTTAGGGAGGAGCTGAGGTTTTCAAAGACTAGCTCACAGGCCCCACAGGGAAGGGGTTCTTATGGAAACCTGTGCCCTGAACACATCTTTCAGGAAAGAGACTTGAGGTGTATTTTTGAAATAGGGTCTTTATTAAAAAGATAAATATAGAATATAAATGGAATCTGGGGTAAGCAATGTGAATTAGGCCCTAAAATGATTTCTTTTCCTAGCATACATTGGTGGAAATCACAGAGCAAAGAAAGTGTGCAATATCAAGGCTGTGCTTGAATCTCAGTTTATTGCTCAGTGTGACCCAAATGTACCCAGACCAAATCCATCAGCAGGGAGATGTAAAATGGTCCCATGCTAGGCTGATTTTCAACAGGCATTCTCTTTGCCTGGTGAAAGCCCCTTCCAACTAGAGGCCAAGTTATTAAGAAATTGTTTGTCATCTTAGATTGGATTGATCATTTGTTTCTCTGAATTCTTTTTCTCATCATTTACTCATTACACGCCTCCTCCTGATGGAAGGAGACATTTATTAGCTTCTGCATTTATTGCATTGGCAAACAGAAACATTCTGCTGCATTTCCTGGGGGTTCACTCATTTATCTATTGGATAAGAGACTGAAGTTTTCTACAGGGCAGAAAAATTAAAATATCAGTCAGGCTGACAGCGGGAAAATGAGGGTCTCTGCGACAAGACGCTTGCTTAAACGTGTGGTTCAGTAAGAAGGTGCTATGTTATTTCACCAAGCTACCACTTCACATGTAACCAAAACTGTGCTATTAGCTGGCAAACAAGCCCTCCAACACACAGTTTACATATGACGCTATAAAGCTCTCAGAAGCAGCGCTAATTGCGGCTTTAAATGGAAAACACAGCATGATGCTTTTGGAGATCTATGTTGAGAGAAGGAGATGGAAGGGAGAGAGAAAGAGGGGAGGGAGAGACAGAGAGAGAACTGTCTCAACAAATCCACGTAAACTGAATTTAGACTGACAAAATTGTAAGTTATAAGAAACCTTATGTCACTGAATCCTAATACAGAAATCTCTGCAGCATCCATCCCTGATAAGACATCATCCACATTTGCTCAAACATTCATGAGGAGGCCAGCATAATGCATAGTACAGCCTGTAGATGGGGGTTCACTTCCTAAACGTGAAGGGATTGGTGTGACTGAGGCAAGCTATTGAATCCTTCTGAGTCTTGGGGCCTTTGTTTCAGGCATTCACTATACTGAATGAATTAAGGTAGGAGGAGAGCAAAGAAATGCAGAAGCCCAACACAGTCTAAGCAGCCCTGCAGTCACTAAAATATGCCACTGCCTTTTGAGGTTGTGCCTCCCCATCAGCAGGACAGGTGCATGTGTGCACAATTATCTAGGGCAGCACACAAGCATTCTGAGCAGGCATCTGAGCTGCCTTATAGCATAGCTTTCTTCAGCTCCTTGTCATTTTCCTCTCCATTTCTTTTTCCCTCCTTTCCCATGGCTTCACTTCCCTTCAATCAATTTTAACTGGTCACTTTTCATTCTTGACAAAAAAACAAATACAATGGTTCACTGGTGAACTCTGCTGTCAGCCAAGAACACAACCCATGGCAGCTGGCCTACTCCAGCCCTGACCTGGTCATCCTAATTCTTTACTGTGATCCTAACTTTCTGGGGGTTAGTCTTCAAGTTAACAAAGCATGAGTAGCCTACTATTGTTCCAGTTACTGATATAACAAAGAAAAATCAATTTCTAATCTTTTACCCCCATCTTTTTACCCCAAAGATGATGGTACAATAGAAAAGTCCAGCTGAAACCCCATGCTGGGCAATGTGGTGCCAACGTGCAATCCCAGCACTCAGGAGGTTCAAAAGTTCAAGGGAGATCTAGCCCACATAAAAAGACTTGATTCAAAGAACAAGCAAATAACAGCAAAGTCTATTCTTCTTGATATAGTGCTTAAGATACTGTTTGTGTCTCAGCAAATCACCTTGGGAATAAGAGTTTAAGTGCTAATAATAAATTAGCTCTCTTCAGTAGCATGTTTCCACTAGGTGCTCACACAAGCTTTCGTGTATTCACTTTCCTTAAATCTGACCTGGGCGCACGTGTGATGTGTGTGTTGGAGGGTATCAAGCTGTTTGTGCACTGATAACCAGACAGCAATGCTGCTAAGTTCAAGTTGGTCCCCGGTCCACAAGTCCTTCATCTCTATCTGGAAGTCTTCATTCTCATGTGCAAACTCCACAGAGTGACGCAGCAGCAGCAGCAGCAGCAGCAGCAGCAGCACACAGGATGACTGCACTGAAGTCCTCCTCTCACACAGGCAACAGCAGCTCAGCAGGCTGGGAAACCCCAAGAGAACTTCCAAGATTAATTCATGCTCCGTTTTCAATACAGTGCCAACATAAAGCGAGAGGATACCTGGCCCCTCTGTGAACCAAAATGATCCAGATGCTAAGGTACTACTGATTTATATTACCTTTTATACAGCTAGTCAGGATAAAAAGCAATATAGGTTCTTTGGTGGTAGTTCATAGGTTAACAATTCCCACAGATTCCATTCTATAACACAGGATGCTAAGATTATTCAATTTACTCCCCACACTTATTTTATCCAAGTAGAAATGTTTCTGTAAACGCCCTTATTTGATAAAGAATTCTTTCAACACTTTACCTTCTGTAAACCATTGCAGGGAAAGGAACTCAAAAAGATCCATTCTTTCTGACCTGTTCTCAAACAAGGCAAAAACCACCTGGAATGCTAGCTGTGTCACTAGCAATATTTCAGATCCACTGATAAAAGACCAGCTACCTGGGCTGGAGAGATGGCTCAGATGTTAAGAGCACTGACTGCTCTTCCAGAGGTCCTGAGTTCAATTCCCAGCAACCACATGGTGGCTCACAACCATCCGTAATCAGATCTGGTGCCCTCTTCTGGCCTGCAGTCATACATTCTGTATACATAATAAATAAATAAATCTTAAAAAAAAAAAAAAAAAGACCAGCTACCAGGCACTACAGTGTGATCTGTCTATCCACCTATCCACCTAATCTACCCATTCACCCACCCACCTACCCACCCACCCACCCATCCATCCATCCATCCATCCATCCATCCATCCATCCATCCATCCAATCTATCTGAGATACAGGCCACAGCTGGAATTCACTATGCAGCCCAGGACAGGTCTCACTCCTTTGAGTATTAGGCCTACAGATGTGCAGCACCACATCCACTTTCTCTGTTGTACTCTGTATAAACTGCCCCACTTAAACCCCACAATCACACCATCATGCTGGCACCATGACCCCTAGTCTATGCTCCCTAGATGAGGAAATTGAGGGCAGTAAACATTTTTCAATCTATACAAAAGGTGAAGTGGGAGGGAAGCATGAGGAGGGTGAGAGGATGATGACCCCCAACTACCCCAGTATCAAAGAAGAAAAACTTGGTTGCTTGGTAAGTCAATAAATGATTTTTTTTTGGGGGGGGGAAGGACGATCCTAAAGGTGAAAATGTTTTTTTTAATGTCTCCAAATTAAACTTAAATGAACTCCTACGCTGAACAAGGCTCATGATGAAATCCACCTAAGTAGAGGTACTGCTTGTAGAAGATGCTGTTAGCACCTTTTGCTTTTTTTTTTTTTTTCAACCTGGATTCACATATCACTCACCACAAAGAAACTCTTCCTCTGCCAGGCTCCTGTTCCTCCCCAAATAAGTCACCAGCTTCAGACCTTGCCTTTAAGGTCTACCTTGGGGGTGGGGGGGTGGGAGGGGCATTTGTTTATAAGATAACTCTTCCAGTAAATGGCTGTAAATTCCTCTGTGGTCTAACTTCTATATTTATACACCTGACTAGACAAGGGCCCAAACATTACATGGTATCATCAGCTGACTATATAGAAATCCCTAATTATAACTGATAAAAAAATGCAATTTGTGATTTACAGGCACACAGTCATTACCCATCCAATAAGGAGGTCTGTTATTCTTACTCTTCCCAGACCCAGTTACCTACTTCCACCTTCATCCATTATCTTAAGCCTGAAACAGACCAGTCTTTCTTCCCTTTCTCCACCTGTAGCAGACACACTGGCCACTTCAGATCTATGGACACTCTTGGAGAGACATTTGCTGAGAAGAAAAACAGTTAAGAGTTAGCAGCCAAATGTGGGGGTGGGGGCAGGGCATGAGGGGTATGTTTTCATGAGCTGCCCCTGATCGGCTGTGGCTTAGTCAGGGACCACATGAGCGAGCCAAGCAAGGCACACAGCTGGGGGAGGCTCCCAGGTCTGGATGACCACCGGCTGCCTCATTTACACCGCTCCATGGCATCAGCTGCTCTCATGTATTCTTACACTCTTTGCAGAACATGCTGGACTTGCAAGTGCAGTACATAACACTGTATCTTTGCTAATCCCCCCAGGTTGTTGAGCATTTGTGGGAACAGGAATCAAAGAGCCTCCTCACTCCTCTGTGTCTAATGCAACCCCATTACAATTATAAGTTCTCCTTAAGCCTGAACAGTGTAGAAGATCAGAAGGTGAGCCTGGGCTCTGAGGCTTCAAATTCTGGCTCTGCCACTTACTATCTTCATGACCTATACGGTACACAGCATTCCCATGCCTCACTCCATTTGTCTAAGAAACGAGCATACCAGCCCTGGGCAGTTGGAAAGGTTATGTGAAATACCACAGTACTGCAGTACTGGCAAATGGTAAGCTCACAATAAATGTTATTCCTTATTTCAAATAGCGAGGAAGGATTATCAATGTTGATTTGGGTTTGAGGAAAAACACAGGGAAAACCATGGGTGCATTTTCACTTGATGAATTAAAAAAAGAAAAAAAACCAAAACAAAAACAACTCTTCGCTATCATTTAAGCCGATTCATTGGGCTTATTTACTATTCTAGAAGAGAAGAGATTAAAGTCACTCTTGAAATCAGAGTGCCATTTGAACTCCACACAGAAGTGATCCAGTAACAAAGTGCAGACCAAAATAAGCACCGTCTGCTAGGCTTGGCACACTAGCTACTGCACTTGAAAAGCAAACCTGGCACTTTCTGCAAAGAATGCATGAGAGCAGCTGATGCCATGGAGCAATGTAAATGAAGCAGCCAATGATCATTCAGACCTGGGAGGCCTCCCTATCAGACATGTGACCTGCCTGGCTGGCTCCTTGACTAAGCAGCAGCTGATTGGGGCAGCGCATGAACCCCCGCCCCTAACATACACACACATACTTATCTAAAACTCTTACTATTTCTTTTCCCGTAAATTACACTCAACATAAAATATGTCTGTTGTAGACTGTCTTTGCATTAACCAGTTGCTAACACTATAGAAAGAGAAGTTTGTGCCTTGTTGCTCTATTTCCAGAGTCTAAAACAGAGCCTGCTGCATTGATAATTATATAAAAAAAAAAAAAAAGAAAAGAAAAAAGAAAAAAACAAAAAGAAACCCCCAAACCATAAAATGAATGAATGGTCCTGGTTACTAGCTAGCTACTAGTGACAAAGCAAAGTGAAAAACTAAATAAAACAAAGCACTTCACACTTGACAAATGTCCTAAATGATTAGCAACAACACTATTGCAGAATAATTTAAAAATCAATTAAAAGACTATTAAAGTATTGGTTTCTTCTAGAGTCTAGAAAACTCCCAAACAAATTGTTTGAAAGCAATATTTAGATGCGACCTAGAAGTTAAGAGAGCAGGTGATCCTGGAATAAGAAAGGCTTAGGGAGTAACACAGAAAGTGGGTTATAAGAAGAGACTGTGGGCAACTTTTATTTTGTAACCTGAAAGGGGAGAATAACTCTCTCTTCATTTAAAAACACCAACAAATAAAACTAATACTATTATATATCTAATAAAAGTCATCATCTCATTAATTTTCAAATACCATGAACATGCAGTTTTCCATTTCAGTGTGAATTAATGGTAAGTATAAGGCAGAAAGACTATCCACAATACCCCATCTGCTGTGTGGATAAACTTTTAAAAAAGTAATTTTCTCTAAAGACAAATAATTTTCCTTGGATAATGGGGAATCCAGAAAGCATGTTTCATCAAATGTGCTACCATAGCTGGGTGGTGGTGACGCATGC
The DNA here is from genome assembly GCF_049852395.1 of Peromyscus maniculatus bairdii. Taxonomy (NCBI): domain Eukaryota; kingdom Metazoa; phylum Chordata; class Mammalia; order Rodentia; family Cricetidae; genus Peromyscus; species Peromyscus maniculatus. The sequence continues at coordinate 58,311,855 of NC_134854.1, read as the reverse complement.
CTTTAATCTCAGCACCCAGGAGGCAGAGGCAGGTGGATCTCTGTGAGTTCGAGGCCAGCCTAGGCCACCGAGTGAGTTCCAGGAAAGGCGCAAAGCTACACAGACAAACCCTGTCTGGAAAAACAAAAACAAAAAAATGTGCTACAGTAAAAAATTTTAACTGTAGTGTGATTTGCAAGGTGGTGGGTTTAGTGAGGACTTTACCACACTTTGTACCACAGAGAAAATGAGAAGAAAAGCAACTTAAAAGGTTGCATACATCCCTATCTTGACTCTACCGTGTAGTAAACTAAAAAGACATTCATCCACAGAGAAACTAGCTTTAATCCTTTACTTCCGCTATAGCAAGTATACCCTGTAGTGTACTTTGAATCATGGGATTAAAAACACAAGATCTACATATATGAAAGATAGTTGAAGAGCTCGAGTCTGGATTTGATTTGATTTTTTTTTCTTTTTTCAGGAACAATAAAGTCAACAGCAAACTGTGGGGAACTATAAAAATGAATTCAAATTTCATTTAAAAGCTTATTTTCCAGACTGGAAAAGTTCATCATTTAATTCTTTTTCTTTCCCTCATTTTAAGTGTATCATGTTTTGCCTGCATGCACATATGTGCACCATGTATGTGCTGTGTCTGAGGAGGCCAGAAAAAGGGCCTTGAGTCCCCTGGAGCTAGTCACAGCAGTTGTAGAGCATCATGGAGGTTCTGGACACGGAACTTGGTGCTCTGTGAAAGCAGCCAGTGCTCTTAAGTGTGAGCTAAGTCATCTCTCCAGCCTCTGATAATTTCATTCTAAGAATTCTCTAACCTCACCATGCCTTTTGAAGACTTTTGTTTTTGTTTTTAAAGGCATATTCTTCAGAAAGGCAACAATGTCTACTGTGAATTTTTTGCTTTGTTTTGTTTTCCTGAGCTGGTCAACAAAATTTGAAATCCGTATTTCAAAAATTAAAAAGAATTTGGTGATTTTGCTCTTTGGTGAGTACTTTTAATAGACTCTTGCATAAGTAACACAGAATGATGGGACATGTCAGTACTGCATCCCACTTAGAACGTTTTTCTGCATAAACGGAATTGACAGTATCAACACCCCACCTTCATTTCCCTGAACCTTAGTCTTAGAAATGTTTGCTGCCTCCTAGTAATACAACCCACAATAAGTATCTTGTTTTTCCAAGGAAGGATCTTTTTATCAGGAATATTCTCATCAGAGCACAGTATTAAGAGGGAAGCAGTGGCTGTTGGGAGAAGCACTCCAGGCCTCTCTGGCATGCCTCTTTGCCCTGGCCCACAGAAGCCATTGAGGCCGCAATCACACTCTTATGCTTTCTTGTCTTACGCTGCATTTGAGGAATAAGACAGAAAGTAAAATGTAAACTTCTGTACTTGTTTATTGTTTGACTTACATATCTCCTTATTTAATTTTAACAAAAATTTTAATTTAAAAAAAACCTGCAAGATTGGCCCAAATACCATTAACAACACCTTTGTTTCTGTGATGATTTCTTAAATCAAGGGTATTGTTGGAATATTAGAAAAACCAAACCTATCAGTGTACCAGTGGCTGAGCTCACGTGGTAGGTCACGTGTGCAGGCAAAACTTCCTGCAGGGAACAGCCTCCTCCTGCTGGTCTTTCCAGGCTTCAGAACTATAGTTGGTAGAACCTAGCTCTTTCCTCTCTATGGGCCTCCTCACTAACTAGATGATGTGAGCTACTCTGCACACCACAAAACTTTCAGTAAACATCAAGTATAACTAGGTCATACAGAGCATTCAATCTGTTGCTTGTTTGTTTAGAAACGGGTCTTGTTTTGTTTTGCTTGTTAATTTCCCACCTCTTAGCCAGAAAGGTATTCATTAGCATTCTTTCATCTGGATAAACAATTTAGTCTCTGCTCAAGAGATGAAGGATGACCAAAAGACCCAGGTTGTTATACACTATCAGGTTACTATCTTAGATATTGGATATCTATCAAGTTTGAAGGGAAATACATATGAAAGACATCTCATTCTAACAACAAAAAAATGTACATTAAAAAGGTTTGAAAAAAACCTAAAAGAATGTATGTAGGCATCAATATTTTTATTCTATATTATAAAATTAGTTCCATAGTAAGCTCAACAACTCATACTTTTGGGAAAATTCAAAATACTATTTTATATTTTAGCATAATAAAACAAGGTATACGTGTTTCAAACAGAGCTCAACCCACATTTCCATAGTCAACCTCTCGTCCTCTATGTTTCTTTCTTTTTTTTTTTTTTTAAAACTTTTCACTCAAAAGCTACCTCAAATATCTATGTACAATCCTCAACAGTTTAGGTGCCGCTGCTAATGATGTTAGCCGATATTTATGCTCACTTTGTTTGCATAATGTATATAATATTTTGCTTAATTTCCATATGCACAAGGCAGTATATCACGAAGGCCACTATACCAAGAAAATTCTAAAGATCAAATAGATATTTCCAATAACAAACAGCGAAAGTGTATGAGGTCTAACATTTGATCCCATATCCTGCTGGTCTTTGATGCACTTTGTTAACCCTGAAGTCCTTTGTAGGAGAGGTCTCACACTATCAATGAATTCTGGGGTCACCAAGCTTATGTCCCTAAGATTCTAAGCCTGTGGTTACTCTTAACTATCTCATGTAATAATGAAATACCAGGGGACAAGTACTTGAGAAGCAAAGTTTAACAAATTATTACATCCAAAAATCAGCAAGTAGACCAAGCCAGCAAGAGTCCTCTGCTCTGATAAAACTAACCAGCTGAGTTCAACTGCACATGCCATTCCACTGGCACAGCAGTTAATTCAAAGATACACACCTGCCCATCGCTGAAACAAAGCTGAGCTTGGTTGTCATAAAACCTAAGCAACACTACCCAACATATTCACTATTTTAAGCCATCTGTGCATTATCTGGGAGGGCTGCCATGCAAACCAGTTCTAAGAGTGTAAGTGGACCAATCCACATCATTCACTTGCCTGGCGCTGAATTGATGGAGCAATAACAATAATTAAGTAAACACCACCATCATTCCCTTGCCAACAGCATAAATCCAATTTTCCAGTATCCATGTGTGTAGTAAGACAGGCCCATAGGGTCAAGGAAATTGGCTCAGACCAGTACAAGGCATGCACATAGCGTACTCCTTAAGAGCCAACCTGGAGTTTGCCTGAGGGCCTAGCAACAGTCACTGTCAGAGTTCCTGATCATGCCCAGCCAATGAGGGATGACCACACAGACTGGGTGCTGGGAGGAGGGTATATAAGGCCTTCCCTGCTATTGAATAAGTGAGTTTGTTATTTGCTTTCAATGGACTCCCAGTATCTGTGTCATTGATGCGGCACCTTCTCACCCACTCCCCCAGGGAGCCATTAGGATCTAAGCAACACACGTACCCATTTCTTAGTGTGAAAACAGGCTAACTTCTGTGGTTAGATGAGTAAGTTCCTAAGAGCAGCAAACTTCCGTGTCAATAAAATATCTCAATTCATTTGCATATTATCCATGTTATTGTTCAATACTGGTTTTAACTCTCTGTCGGAACAGGCTTAAAATAACAGTAGCCTTATTTTGTTGTCTGGCAATGCTTGAAACCCGGAGTGTCATCATGAGCACTGCTTCCGCTTGGCCACTCCTAAAGTAATATTCATTCACAACCCTCTTCTGTATAATTACCCTCAAATGCTTGCACAACAATGGAGAGTTCTACAAATTGGTTCTTCATGTAGCTTGAGCCAACAGATTATAATACTTGGCCTTTTGCCTCTATGGCATTATTCTTTTTGAAAATGGGTTTAGGGTCAAGTCTAAATGAGACATAATATAATTTTTAGTCTGTCCAACAGCAAAATGGCAGTGTCTGTCTTTAATCACACACTATTGAATTTCAACAAGTAGCTCAAGGTATGGCTGCCAAATTTCAACAATTTCAAGCAAATCCCATGAGAGAACAGACAATTCACAATCCTCCATGCATTATTTTTACTGAATTACAGAAACACTGAGGTTCCAGTATTACGTTCATTTTGATAACAGTGTAAACAGTCAGGCAGACATGGATCACCTACCCTTAGGAAATACCACAGGACATTTCCTCTCAGCTTTGCACTCCCTATATCAGGTCATACAGTCTATTCTGGTAAGGTAGAAACTACAGTAAGTTCTTGAAATACTACTATTAAGGAATAGCAAGGAAGGAGGCATTATGAAATACTGGAGACAAAGTATGTTTCATCTTGTTACTCCATGTACCTCAAAGTTACTATGTAAGGCAGATCAGTATGTAGTAGGTGATATCCAACATGAGGCAGGTGAATGTAGAGAGAAAGCAAGTTTGGGAACCAGGCACAGGAGCCCATATGCCTGCAATTCCAACACTCATGATGCTGAGATAGGGAGTGAAGGGTGGTGGGTTTAAGGTCTGTCTGAAACATATAATGAGAGGCAGGAAGGGCCCAATAGAAGGAAGAAGGGAGGAAGGAAGGCATGTACTGTCTATAATGTATTTACTGTCTACAGTGTATTTGTCTATTCATAATCTAAGTTTGTAAAAAGTTCCTAACCCAGGCTCCAGGTGCACGCAATCTAAGCAGCAGTAGACACCATGCTTCAGGGACCCTTTGATAGGATCTGCTAAATTCTATCACACTGAATCTCATCACTATGACCTGCACTGAAGTAGCTTGGCTTAAAAGTTATTTCTGGCTACTTTCCCCATAGAATGACTAGAACCACTTTCTCTTTTCTCTATCCTATCAGAAGAATAAAGCCCACTCTACAACACAGGTCTTTGGCTATCTCCTTCCTTCTAGCACCTCCCATCCACTCAGGCTGAGTACTATAGCACACTAAATGGCTATTCAGCTCATCAGGACCCAGAAAATACTGGTGTAATTTCTCTTTGCTATAAACACAGTTCACTATGAAGTAAGCCTATGGTGCTTACTGTAGAAAGGGCTCACCAACTGTTGCTAATGGACAGTTAATTGAAAATCTGTTACTTTACTCTAAAGAGAAAACAAATCCATATTCCATTCACCTTCATGAACACCTTCTTAGAAGTGAGTGGTACCTTCTTCCCAGGAACTTTGTTTCCCACCAGTGGTCACCCAGAGTGAGAGGCTGTTTGGCATGAGGAGGGCGGGGCCTAGCTGCACAGCTGGGAAATCTGGGGCAAGATACTCAGTGACTTTGAGTTTCAACAGTAAAAACAGCAACTGACTGGGGAAGTGTGGGAGCCCGTTCTCGGGTTCCTCGTGGCTTTACCCAGCAGGTCCGAATAGAGGATGATCAGGACCACGGGCCTGAGTGCAGGTGTCTGAGATGGCCTGCAATTGGCTGTGCTGGGGGAGGAGGTCTTTTGCTCCACCCCTTGGCATCTCTATAAAAACCCTGGACCAGAGACAGTCCGGGCCCGTTGGAATAGGTTCCAGGCCCTCTCGAGGCTATCCTTTATTTTCTATCTGTTTATCTCCACAAGATTCTCTGCTATAAATCCTTCTATCTAATATTTCCTGCTGCTCGCACTCAAGAAAACTCTGGGAAGCTGTGGGGGTGATGGGTAAACGCCCCACAGAATGGCGCCTGAACAGGGACTAAAGAAAAAAAGGGACGAAAGAAAAAAAAAAGGGACGAAAGAAAAAAAAGGGACGAAAGAAAAAAAAAGGGACGAAAGAAAAAAAAAAGGACGAAAGAAAAAAAAGGGACGAAAGGAAAAAAAGGGACGAAAGGAAAAAAAGGGACGAAAGGAAAAAAAGGGACGAAAGGAAAAAAAGGGACGAAAGGAAAAAAAGGGACGAAAGGAAAAAAAGGGACGAAAGGAAAAAGACTAAAGAAAAAAAGGGACAAAAAAGGGGGGACTAAAGACAAATGAACAGGGACTAAAGACAAATGAACAGGGACTAAAGATAAAGGAAAATAATAGTTTTTTTTTTTTTTCTTTCGAGACAGGGTTTCTCTGTGTAGCTTTGTGCCTTTCCTGGAACTCACTTGGTAGCCCAGGCTGGCCTCGAACTCACAGAGATCTGCCTGGCTCTGCCTCCCGAGTGCTGGGATTAAAGGCGTGCGCCACCACCGCCCGGCAATAATAGTTTTAATACAGAGTTTTTGGTGAAAGTGCTGAGTCAGCCCTGCCAGTGGAAAGGCATGCCGGTGTTATGGAATATATATATTTTTATATATATTTTTTGGTGAGGCAGGGGTTTTATCCTCGAGAGAAAAGGAAAGCGGACTGGAAGGATGTCCGATGCTGCAGCGAAATTCTCTTCTGTCAAAATTTTCTATCTTCTATGCCTTTCTCAATTTCTATCTGAAAAATAAGTAAGGTATAGGGTAGTAATATAGTTTAGGAAAAACTTAGAAGTGTAAGATTGTGTAGGAAAAAATAAGTAAAGCAACTAGACAGAAAAACTCTTCAATTTTCTAACTTTGGGGGCTTTGAAAGCAAACTGGGGAAAAATCTTTCTTTGGGCTTTATGGGTAGTAAAAAAGCTCTTCTTTGAGCTTATGGGGAAGAAAAAGTTTCCTATGGAAGCTTTTGACCTGGGGACAGCTGAAATGCTAAGTCCAAGCAGCAGGAGAAAGTAATTTCTCCCTGAGGCAAAAATGGGGGTGTAAGAAGTCAAAGTTTAAAGTTGGGAAGTTTTGGGAAAAGTTGGTCTTTCTCCTGGGGGAAAAAAATCTTTCTCTTAAACTCTAAAGCTTTTCTTGAAAAATTTTTTGGGGAAAAATCTCTCTAAAAAGCCTTAATCTTTCTCAAAAGCTCTCTTAAACTTAAAAACTAAATTTGTCCTGGGAGATGACAAAAATTAGAATCACCTGAAGATACTAGTATGGGGACCACCTGTGATTAGCTCTAAGGGAAAACAACTAAACCTCTTAAGACAGCAAAACCTCTAAGTTCTCTTTCAAGCTTTAAAAATCCTCCCTGCAATGCAGGAGGCAAGGACAAGTTTCTAAAAACCCCTTCTAAGCTCTGTCTCTTCAAGCTAGTAATAGACAGTGGGTCAGAGTACCCTGAGGGAAACGCTTGGGGAAAGTGTGGGTGAAGAGCTACAGAGAGCCCAAAAGGGCAGGAAACTTTACCTGAGAAAAGCAAAAAAGCCAAGCTTTTCAGTTACAGCCTAGCTGAGGCATCAAGTGCTTTGTTTCTGAGTGAGCATTTCAGAATGAAAAGGTGCTCCTAATCTTCCTAATGCAAAGATCCCCTGAAGCAATGCAAACTGTTAGCATTGTATCCTCCCTTCTGACCAAAAACCCAGAGGCGACTGGCCAGCTTCTCTGAGTTGGAGTGCATTTTGGGGATACTAAGATTCCTGCAGTTGTAAACTTCCTGGAGCACAGAGATGAGGCAGGAAGGTGCAGGACCCAGGGGAAGATTGCTAATGAACAAAGCAAGCTAAAGCCTGTGGGAACGGCACAGTTGTCCACTTTCCTACAAGTCCCGGGTTGAAAGGTCCGCAACTACAAAAAGAAATCTGAGAAAAAGCTTTCCTATTAGAGAAAGGACCTTTCTGGGAAAACAGTAAAGCTGAACTGTGTCTGAAGCAGTCGTGCTGCTGAGTCAGAACGCTATCTGGGGAAAGAGCCCAGCCAGGGCAGAACAGAACAATCCAGGAGTAAAGCTTTCTTTTCTGTCAGAGAAAGCATCTCTTTGAGAAAAGCTTTGTTTCAACTGACTCCCGATGAGATGAGGGAGTGTAGCCCTGAGGGGTGATGGCCTCTGGCATAAGCTCTGTCCTTGAGCACCCAGACAAGCAAATGCAACCCACTGGGGGACTGGGTCAGGTGAAGGCCTGATGAGGCAAAGCACCTGTCCTAATGGGAGTTTAGAAATGGCAAAAACCTCCCTTGTTAGATTTTCAGTCTGTACGCAAACCACACAGACCCCGAAAACAGACAGAAAACCCCTACCTTCAGTAGCAGAGAAAGCCGCCACTGTAGTGTTGGAAACTGTTTCTGGGGTAGAGGGGATAAACTGAGACCAAACTGGATACTGTCTGGGAGAAAGACTCTGAAGAAAGAGGGGACAGATTCCTCCCCAGAAAATGCATGACCTGACAAAGCTGCTAGAGTTTGAGGCAGATTCAGGGGGAGAAAAAAGCCCCTACCTCCAAAGGCAGCTAGCAGAGGTACAGAGCCGCAGACAGAAAGCTGAAGCTCTGCATCTGGCGGGGGGAAGGAACAAGCAAAATGAGAATAAGATCAGTGGGAGAAAATCTCTCTGAAGAAGCTATGGAAAAGCTGTTGTAAATGATCTTGTTTTTCACTAACTGGCTAAGACAAACACAAGCCCCGAGTAAAGTTGCTATCAGAAATGCCAGCCTCAATGCTGGCTAACGAGGCAGGTACAGTTCTGATTCGGGGGCCAGTGTCTAATGAAGTTGAAACACCTGTTAAAGCCAGCTGAGGAGAATAGAAACCTCCCAATGTGCCATAGCTGAAAATGTAAAATGCTTGTTCAAATCTCCCATTGCAAAAGCAAAAAACTTTGTTCAAACCTCCCAGGCAAGAATTTGTAAGCAAGTCTGGTAAAAGAGAACCAGTTGACTCTCAAACACGATAAGAAATATGGGAAATGATATAAGGGACTGATATGGGACTGATATTATGGACTGATATAAGGGAAATGCATTCTGGGAAAGGTAGTTTTTCCGCTAAAGATGGTGACATTGCCCTGAAACACTTTTGTCAGCTTGAAAATACGTTCATGGTAAAATTAAAATACAGCTTTTAAAAATAAGGAGGAAAATCGTCTAAGGGTTTAAGTGTCAGTCCCAATGAAAAATTGAAAGGATACAGAACTAGGAGCTTTGCAGTTTGGGGCTCTGTTGGTAAAATGCCTTATTTACCCTAATAGCTGTGCAAAGTTTTTACGGTAGTGGGATGACAAAAAGCTACCTAAAAGAGCAAATAAGCCACTTTAAAATCCTTTAAATAAGGGAAAGCAGTTTATACACTGAACGTTGTCTTAGATATGAAGAAACTTATGTTGAAATTAACGTTCTTTGCCTTTTGAACAAACTGCCAGCAATGAGTAATTCCTTTGCAAATCTAATAAGGAGACAAGGAAACAGGCATTCAAAAAAGAAATGACTGCTTTCTAGATGGGAAACAAACTTCAGAAAATCTAGCTGTCTTACAAAAGAGTTGCTTTATCTGAAAGTTCCTTATAAGAAATCAATGCTAAATATCACTGCTGCTAATAACATCAGGAGTTAAAGCTAATGAAGTGAAAATACTAAATCCTGAAACTCAAGTAAAATGAAAAGATCCCTGCTCGGGATTATGGAAGGGTCCTGATCCTGTGTTAATATGGGGTCGAGGACATGTTTGTGTTTTTTCACAAGAGGAGAATGAAGCTCGGTGGTTACCGGAGCGTTTGGTGTAAGGAGCGTGGAACTAAGAAAGGTCAGGTCAATGACGTTTCCTATAAAGGAACCAAAATGAAAGTGGCTCGATTAATGTTTCTGAGGTTTTGTCACTGGTTAATGCAAACAGTAAGGAAACAGTTCAGAGCTGTGCTGCTTTTGACTTTACTAGCGTCTTTAGAAAAATACCTTATATCACCTAATAGCTGTGCAGCATTGGCAAAGAGCTTTACAGCAGCTAAATACAGTAATTTCACCCTCAGCGTAAAGTTTTTCAGTAGAACAAACCAAAAGTACTGCTGTGTTAGAAACGTTTGTTTGAATTGAAGTTCCTAGGTGAGCTATTATGAATTTGGGTGAAGGGACAGCCTCTAGTTAAACACTGTCTACCGCTGACAGTGCATCTCTGCCGGTCCGGAACGGCAACTATGGGGTGTGGCTTTGTCCTGAGAATGTTACAATCCCCTAGCAACAAGTATCACAACTCTATAATGACAATACTCACTAAATCCCAGTGCTTTATAACAAAGCTAACTATAAACTGTAAACTTTAGAAATGATGTACGTACTTCCTGTCTAGTTAAGAGAATCTTTCTGATAGATGGTGATAATAATTAAGAGTAAGAAGTAGAAAGACGAATATAAGATATGTGAGTTTGTAAAAATTCTGTCTTGTTAGATCTGTTAAGAAATCTTTAGGTGTTTGCTAAGTTAGATATATGCTAATGGTAGCCTATATAAGTTTGTAAAATAGATCTATAGAGTTCCTTTAAGAATATAAGCTTGTAAGAAGTATCAAAGGTAGTCTTAAGACATGTAGTAATAAGCTTGTAAGATGCTAGTTGTAAATGTAAGTTTAAATAAGAAATAAGATGGAATGAATATAAGTATGAGAATAAGAAATATATTTGCTAAAGTAGTTCTATAGTTTCCTTAAAGTATAAATAAGTAGATGTTAATATGTGAGTTTGTAAAAATGTGTAAATGTTGAGTGAGTTTATGCTTAAGCACATGTTATGTGGATTTGTAAAGTATAAATGTTAAATGTGAGTCTATTAATGTATATGGTGAAAACACCTGAGACACAGGAGATAGTGTCCTAGTAGACTGCAAGGTAGGCAGTCGGAATGGTTTCAAAAGCTCCAGAAGCCGCTAAGAAGCTAAGAATGGCGGACGCCAGAACCAGCACAAGGCATCTGCAGCTGAGATCTATGGAATATCAACGCAGCACAGAAAAACCTGAGCTAACAGCAAAAACGGTGCGGTTTAAAATCTTACTATAACTAAAAAGGTCTGTCTGTGAGAACAAAAGTTGCAGAGACACTTGTTTGAAAAAAAAAATTATTAACTGCAAAAAGTTTTGGTTGAAAAACGTCTCTTCATATTTGGAAGTGAAAGCCTGATACCAGAATTTATTTCTTGTTTGAACTTTTTGAACTTAAAATGAGATAAAATTACAAAAACATTTTGGTTATGGATTTCTTCAAATTTGGAAGGCTAGTACCAATATTTATCATTTGAATTTTGGTACTTAAATGAAATGAACAATAGAGATTTCATTGCAATGGGACAATTTTGAGCTTACTTATAGTAATGACCTAGGAACAGTTTTCTGGAATTGGGTTAAAAATGGAACTGTTTAAATGAAGAAATGTATTTCTACTTAGAATCGAGATGCAATTTTGTGTATGCATATATGCTTTATTAACTGGTGATTTATGAATTGTTTTGTGGAACTGTTTATGTAAAAATGGAATTACTTATGGAACTGGTTTTGTGTTACAAATGGAACTGTTTAAACAGAAAAGTTTGGGTTTTCTAACTAGGCTTGAGATTTTGCTTAAAAATTATAAAGAAAAGGAGGAGCTATGAGATTGAATTATGTTCGCAGAAACCTATTGATATTAATGCACCCTGGCTTTGTGGAATTGAGGAAATGCTTAAGTTTGAGAATACATCGAAGTTTTTCCTATGTTCTGTTAACAAGAAAATTCAAATGACTGAGTTAAAGTTGTAAGACGGAGAAAATTGTTAACTATATATAGCACCATATATGCTAATTCTAATGGTTAAGAGTTTGCTTTGAGTTGTAAGATTGAGAGAATTGTGACTATGTATAGCAATATTTGTTAACCTGTTAATGGTAATGATGAAGCTAAGGGATTCTTTAAGTTTGTAGTCGCCTTAAGAGTTTTGGTTTAGAAAGGGCTTGAGGCAGCTAAGACTGCTGTGGTCACCTTGGACCTAATTCAAAAGAGAAATGCCATCTATATCATCCTCTACTCCCATACTGGGAGGTGTAACAGCTATGGAGATTGCTGTAAGCCATTAATAGTTATTTTTTTATATATTAAGAAGGGGGGACCTGTGGGAGCCCGTTCTGGGGTTCCTCGTGGCTTTACCCAGCAGGTCCAAATAGAGGATGATCAGGACCACGGGCCTGAGTGCAGGTGTCTGAGATGGCCTGCACTTGGCTGTGCTGGGGGAGGAGGTCTTTTGCTCCACCCCTTGGTGTCTCTATAAAAACTCTGGACCAGAGACAGTCCGGGCCCGTTGGAATAGGTTCCAGGCCCTCTCGAGGCTATCCTTTATTTTCTATCTGTTTATCTCCACAAGATTCTCTGCTATAAATCCTTCTATCTAATATTTCCTGCTGCTCGCACTAAAGAAAACTCTGGGAAGCTGTGGGGGTGATGGGTAAACGCCCCACAGGGAAGGAAGTGAGGACGCACCTTTTCTTCTGCACCCACCCCCACAAAAGCACAGTGTCATGTTAAATCATTTTGGGCCCTACTGGCTTATGATGATCCCTTATGGATGGTATGGATTGAGCAACATTAACACAAAAATTCAAAATGCTTCCAAACTGAAAGCTTTCTGTGTGTTAATAAGATTTCACAAGTGGAAAAGTCTGTACTTGATCTTGTTTGATGGGTTTCTATTAAAAATGAAGGTGGCCCCTACCTGAGGGCTACTGACAATTGATGGGTCTCTGAAGAGTGGAGTCAGCTTTCTTTAAGGTTGTGACCACAGGTAGATACACCATATTCCAATAGATACTCGACACCATGAGTGTATGGGCAGCACAAACTAGATTCACTGGGTTGTTATAAAAAAAAAAGACACAAAATGGGAAAGAGGGGGTATGAAAGGAGAGGGGTGAATATGGAAGGGGAGTAAATGTAATCAAAATGTATTCAACATATGTATGAAATTCTCAAAGAATCAATAGAACTATCTTTCTAAAAACTGAAGGTAGACCTTCAGGGTCTATGTACATGAAAAACAAATTCTGTGTTTAAGCATAGGTCTCACCCCAAGGTAGCTTACTACATCAGCACAACCATTCCAAAATCTGAAAAAATTTGAAACTTAAAACACATGACAAGGAGATGCTTGAGATACTGCATTGGTGCTGGTGATGATATTAATCAACACTGTTTCCTGCCAATACCCATGAAATACAAAGAACTTTCACATGTCATGGTATCCAGGAACATCTCCATCCAAAGCCATGTTTGGAAATAATACATGAAACCAGACATTCTATTTTGAATTGGACTTCTAAATAAAACTGATTCCAAACACCCCTTCAATACATGCTGAAACAGTGAGTAAGAGTGTCATGAGAACAGTGTGACTTTTTTTATTTCAAAAGTAGTAGTTGCCCTGATTTTTAATTTTCATATAAATAAAATATGTAGTTGCAATAATATGGGTCGCAGGACTGGGGCAGAAAGATCCTTGCCTGGTCTGAAAACCTTCAGGGCAAAGCAGCCTAGAACTGAGCCTCCTACAAGTGGCCTGGAAGAACCAACTGTAAAAGTACACTGGCCATTTCTAACCTACCCAAAACAATTTTACTCATCTACTCAATAAATATTCAGTGAGTACACAGTTAAGTACCAAGCATGGGTCTTGAAAATGGACAGTGCCCACTCTCAGAGAACTCATGAGAACATTACAGGTCATGGAGTGCTGGTACAGTGCCATGTTCCCTGAGCTATCATTCTGAATTTGAGGCAAATTAAATAATAAAGGATGTGATTACTGGCTTTGATCATTCAACCTATTCTCCGAGTACAACACAGCCTTTGCTAGGCCAGGCCAGCAAACCTCACAGTAGCCTCCCAAACTAATAGCAGGTCCTACAAACCCTCTGAAGGCTCCCAGTGACTCAAAGACCGTCAAGACTGGGTGCTGATATGTCCTTTGCTTGCTCTGCCAGACTGAGACCTGGTTGCACTGGTGAAAGTTTTCAAAATCTGTGAAGATAACTGAATATTACCATTTAGATTATCCTTCTCCTTCCATTTATAAAAGGAAAGAAGAAAAGACAATCTCCTCTATGGGCCCTCATGTTTAACACATGTGCTGGGGCTCCAAGGCCTGAGTTTTCAGAGAAGAACCCAACCACCTCTTGGGTTCATGGGCACGATTCTGAATTTTGACATGAGTTAAATCACTTCCAATTCTGAAGAGGGTAAGAGAAAGCAAGTCTGAATCAGCAATATGTAAGGAAATGGAAAGAAAATAGAACTTACTTACTTTATAGACCACAGCTTTGCTAAGGACTCTTAGAGATTCTCTTAGAACTCAGAGAGGGAGAGGGACAGCCACCTCATAGGCACTTCAACATGCTCAACCAGGCATCCTTCTCACCTGCCTACCCTTTAGCAACAGGGCAAAGAGGTGCAATCCCAGGATACTCTGAGTCCTCAGAACAAGAATTCTACAACAGACTGGAATCCTTTTCTGCCTTCACATCTTAGGATGCAATCAAGGTCTCAAAATGGCATACTGGCATTATGCAGGGCACACAGATCCCATTAACTTCAAAGAATAGATAAATGACTGTTTCTAGAAAAGGTCCTATGGCTCGAGTCAAATGCTGAATCATCACATGCAGCATCCTCATCTTGGAAGGCCCAAATGCCTGGGGAAATAAATACATCTGACATATTGAAACAACATTTTTTGAAATCATTTGACTATGGAACCGACCCCACTCTGACAATGACATTAATCTTCAGAATTGATCTAGTGTCTAATATCTGACTTCATGGAAGCTATGTGTGTAATATTTCTTTTAAGAGAGTGCCATTTGAGGCAACCCAGTGCATCAGACACAGGATCTTCATCTGAGACTTTAACTTGGGGTATCCACTCAATCCATTCAATTCCCCTCAAAATCCCATGATTTTATGACCTTTAAAGGACAAGGGTACCAGATAGTCTTCAAAAAACACTTTGGCTCTAGAAAATAATAAGCCAGCACAGCCTCCAGGGATCAATTATCAATGAAAAACTCTGTATCAGATATCCACAGGTGCTCTGTGCCATTTGTATGCCACCATATCTATGAACAGCGCCTGGTTCACTGTTAGAGTTTAATACATTTGGTCTGAACGAATTGTGAATGTCAATGATTCCTTTCTAGTACCCCAAATTTTGACTGAGAATAACCAAGGTAAAAATCCTATCTCAGTCTCGGAGGCCAAATTGGATTTGGGTTCCCTCCACTGAATACAGAGTACAGTGTAAACCTACTTTATATGCCAGGTTCAGATATGGGCATTTCTTCTTGGGCAATGCCAGGAGCTAATACTATTTGCAAATATTTTAATGACCATATGTATCTTTCTAACTGAAACTAATGTACTAAAATGTAATCTCTTCTAGAGGCACAGCTGGCTCATGGTCTGAACATAAAATTGGGATTGCAGAGCATTTTCTAACACAAGCCCTGCAATTTCCTTTAAAAAATTTAATGCTCATGTATTTCAATTTTTCAGTCAGCAAAGTGAGGAAATAAGCATTGGCTGGACTGCCTAAATGGAGTACATTTGAAATTTATAAATAAGATACCAAGAAGCAAAACAATCACTAATTTTAAAATTGGATATTTTAAAAATATTTAAAATTCAGAAATTTTAGCCCATTTTTCAATTTCAATGAAAGGAAACAGAATGCCTTACTTTCTACAATATTCTTGTCAGTAACTCCTCACCCCAACCCCCTCCAAATAATTCCAGTGAAAGGAAAGATGGTATATTTTCTCTTTAAACACAAATGCTTGCTGAGCCTCTACAACTTGTACAGAATCTTTCAACTGGAACTTCCTCCAGATTTCACAAGGCATTATTTTTTCCCTTATCTTTACACATCCAAGTGGCATGTCATTCCTCACAGTCATTATGATAAACAGAATCCGATTACCTTTCTGTACAGGCTTTCAAAGGCAAAGGCAATGCAGAGCCCTGACAAAGTGGGGAGCCCATATTGTTGGCTCCTTCACACCGATGATCATTATAAATGCTCACAAAGAGGTCACAGGTCTTTAAAGCCCAACTCCCCATCATCTCTTTGGCAGAGCCCTGTGGCTATCACTGCAGAGCACAGTGGTCCATTCTAATCTCTGAATAGAGAAGAGGAAGAGATCATTAAATTATAATTTCTATGCACAACTGCTACATGTATTTCCTACCAACTGGATTAATATGAAAGCAAGATCCCAGAATAAAGCTGCTCAGCAGAGAGGAAGGCAGTTTAGTGTCTTGTAAATTTGATTTCACTGAAAGCCCTGACACATCATAATAGTGGAATCCTATTTACTGTAGCAAGCAGGATGGATAATGCTATTTAATACCTGGTGTACTGTGTGCCATCAGCTCACAGCTTTGTACTCCATGTTCTCATCTTACCTTAAGGTTAATACTTCTTGACAGCCGACATGGTAAATAGAGCCCAAATTAAGTGCTGATCCCATGATTTGCAAATCTTTCCTCTAAAGTTAGACACAGAAGAACTGGCTGCAGTTAAGGGGATCATTTTAACAGAATACACTTTAAAAGCTCACCCTAGGAAAAAAATGTAAGTTTTATATCCCTAAAGCCAGATTAAAAAAGCAATTCAAGGTTACTCAAACCACATTTCCCATTTGAAATTTCAGAGAGGTTAACAGAAAAGCCAACATACTTGGAGGATTTGTTGAATAATGAATTGAAAAGACCCCATATCTACTCAACTGTATTGATTTTTCTCCCCCGAGAGAATGAAATTGCAAGTGAAGGGGGTGAAGTGACATCAACTCATACTGCTTGCTACTTTTCAAAATATCTGTAATAATAACCCTCTACGAAACAGGTCAGAGTGTAAAATGGCTCACTGTGTCAGCCGTAGTAACAAAAGCCATGGTGGGACTAGGCTGCATTAATTTTTCTACCTAATCATATCTGAATGCATTTATTAGAAACTTCACTTGAAAAGACAGCTTTTATTTAAGAATGTAACTCACAATGTATAAAACATACTGCAAGCAGCTTTGTTCTCAATGGCACTGCAAACACGACAGTGTCTTGGATACCTTCAATGTGTGGACCAGAGAACTGCCTCTGTTTCTGCAATTTTCTTTATCTACCTAGAGCATGGGAATCTGGCCTGATTTCCACATGAATCAGGAAGCCAATACAAAATTCCCAAATGTCGAGGAACAAAGTCTCTGTCCAGGGTGGCAGGTACAAACCAGCTTACCCATGTAGGCCCTCTGGGAGACCTGTGCTTTCCACTATCCTGCTGAGTACTCCACCGCCTCCCATTCCTGGCCACAGTGAGTTACCACTGACCCAAAAGCACTCAGGAGGGCTTCCAGTGTGTCTCAGTGAGGAAAACAGCAAAGATGGGCTTTTGTTTATTTCAAGTCCAGTAAGGCAATCGAATATCTCCCCCTTCCAAAATGATTATTGGTATTTTAGTATCTCAGATTTTAGTGACTCGATCCCTTTGCTACCCTGGCTTCACTGAAGATACTTTTCAATGGCACATTTCATCTGGTAGTAAAAGTACATAATAGTTTTTCCCCCATACGTAGTACATCAGGTGCCCAATAACCTATTCTGCTTCTCAGATTACCAGTTAGCATTGTTTCCACCCTTCTTCCAAGCTTTCCACAAAGGAACATAGGTAAAAATATCAACTGACAAAAGTGAAGCAATCCCATCACCAATTAATCACACAGATGGGCCCGACATGTTCTGATGCGGCTGAAGATATGCCACCCACCGGAAGTGAGGTGTTTTAAAAAAGTTGCTCATTTGATGGAAGTATGACCTTATAATTTAATTAGCAACTCTCTCCAGGTGACAAGCCAGTAATATATTTTACTTCTTAATGGTAATTTATTTTTTCATTATTCCCTTTCAATGTCCTCTTCCACTCAGCTGGTGCAATTCCCTTTCTGTGTTAATTCTAGGTAGTTTGTTGCAAGTGTATGCATATCACTACTGAAACCAGGAGTCTATAAAATGCAAGTAATATGTGCCACAGGACCAGGTTGATCTGAACACTAAACCTGTACCACATTAAGCTCCTAAGGGCACCAGGGCTTTTACAGCTCACCTGCATGCTGCCAAACCCCATCATCTTTAAGAGAACAAAGTGGTTGGTTCAGTACAAAGAATTAATTCAACTTTATTTGAAAAATTAAAACGTTATACGTGTATGACACTGGAACCCTCAAAGGGATCAAGTTTTCAAGATGCCCTGGGGATACAGGGGCCTTCATCCTGTAAGGACTCCACCTAGTGTGGCTTTGACTTTCATGTTTTCCAACTGATAACAACCTATCTTTTCTCCCATAGAATCAATGAATTGCTGGCAAAAACACATTTTCCTTAAGAATGTGCCAGCAACCCATTTCAAACAAATTATCCACCAAAACAATTTACCAAGAGAAAGTCTATTTTCTTTCCAAAAGGCAGACTATGCTACAGGAGTCAAGATGAATGCAGGGACATCTCAAGGATACCAAACTGCTCAAGTGACTACAGACTCCCCTCTGAAGGGAAAGCACCAAAAGCCGACAGTGAAATACCACTGGGCATTTCATCATACTGCAGTTTCTAGGGAAAGAAAACCGTCTTTTTTGGTCAAAGTTTCTCTGGAATCCTGAGGAGAAAGTGAGATATTTTTGAGTGTTTAATACATCCAGGTTATGAGGAGGCAGTAATGAAATAGTAAGAGCTGGTCCTAAGAAGCACCGGAAGCAGAGGTGCTACCTTAGCACTCACAGAGTTAACTCACAGGATTAACCAGCCAGACTTAACAACTTAAGCAGAAACTCATACATTTTAAAAACAACTGCATCCTGGCTCCCAGGGCTGCTGAGGAAGCTGACTCAAAACCAGATCTATTGACAATCTTCTGGCTTTATATTCTTGGGGCAAGTTGCTTTCAGCTTCAGGACATTCACGGAGTGGGCAGCCTCACAGTTATTTGTGAGGATAAAATGAGACAAAGTATAAAATGTGTTTAACATATATATTCAATCACAATTACTATAAAATGTATAATTATCACAGAGACGATAAAGCATTACAGATCTGTCAATCAATTATACCTCAATAAAATCGTGAAAATAGAAAATAACTGCTGGAGGGACTTGGACCAGTCCCTTGAAAACACATCCGAGTCTTCTCTAGGGGTTGCTCTAGGCTTCCTCTGGGCAAACTGTCAACCAGGAGTTAATATTCTTTGGGGCTCTTAAGTAAGAATCATGTTCCTCAAGCTCCCTTTAGGCCACAAATTTAAACATGATGTTTCTAACTCTCTCAAGAGCTAGAGTTTACTGTCTGATCTGTCCCAAAGCTAGCTGGACAGTCTGTGACCTTGACTGACTGGGAAAAGAGGACCTGTCAAAGTTTCAATACCTAGGACTTTGGAATGCTGGTTCCAGAAAGAATAAAAGACTGGACTGTAAACAGATGATTCCCACACTCATATTATCATTTTTTTCTTATATTAAGTACCATTCAGTTCAGCACTTTTATACTTTTTAACACCGAGTATGTTTAGAAATCCCAACAGAAATGCTTATACAGTGTATCTTCACAACCATTAACAATACAAAAGAAAATGCCTTCATAAGTTTTACAAAATGCCTAGTTATAGACTGAATATCCTTCACGTAATCATAGATGAAACCCACCTGGACAAAATGACAAGTCCTCTAGAAATATTAATAATAAACAAAAACAGGGCTTTACAGGACTGGGTAGAAGTCATGAGGAGGCTGACTGACATTTAAGTGATTTTACAACTACTAGAATCTCACGGACAATGAAAAAAATTTTATATATATATATATATATATATATATATATATATATATATATATCCTATAATGAAAACAGCTCCATTTGATAAGTTCTGTCCAGTTTGTAAAGAGCTGTCCTGTCATCTTTTATTATGGCAGGGGTATTAGTTGAGATTGAACTCAAGGTATTATGCATGCTACACTCCTTTATTCAGATCATTTTAACAAGCCAGTGATACAAATAATACTCCCTCCTCCTAGCGGCTGGAGAAACTGAGAGGCTAGGATTTTCATTACATAGTCTGTGAAGGAAAGACAATGACATCAGAACTGGTTCTCTAAATGGCACTTCTGAAGAGTGCAACCTACATATCAAGTCAAGCTCACTTGCTGGTTGGGACAGTCCTAAGAATGTATGATTAATTTTTTTAATTTTATGATGTAAAATTACACAAGATTTGAACTTCAGTACACATACAGTCCCTTTCGCTTCTACATTACAGAGGGAGACATAAGAGGATGAAATGAAGCCCACGTGTAAGCTAAAATATTTACTGTGGGGATTTTATCACTGATTCATTCTCTAAATCATTCCATAGTATGTCTACTCAACATCTCTACTTGAACATTTTAAGAAGCACCATAAATAATTCCCAAACCAAACCCCTTAGGTACTCTACCTCCCATATCCTAAGTGACATCTGTGTAATCCTCCCTATAGACACATCTACCTTCTTAGTTATAACACTAGACCTAGATTATATCTAAGCCTTTCTTTGACTCACTGTCAAAACTATGATCAAACCTGGTCTCTCCCTTTGGCTTGCACAATCAGAAACTTGTTCATCATCACTGCTAGCACCCCAGTAGCTACGGCCATCCAATTACCTCCTCCCTCCCCTGCAACCCCACTCCCATAGGGTTCTCATGTAGCTCAATGTAACCTCCAACCGGCTGTGCAGCTGCGGAGGACTTTGAACTCCTGATCCTCCTGGATTCATCTCCCAAGTGCTGAGCTAACTGGTGTGTGCCACCATGCCTGGCTTGCCATCCCAATTCTAAATTAATCTTTTGTCAAGCCTCCCTTGATTCAACTTTTGCCCAAGATAGCCACCTGTTTGCTGATGGACAGGCTTCTTCTGTCCTTCCCATATGTGCCTAGTACACCCCAATCTCAGGAGTGACCCTGGCTTGCTTCCCTCTGACTAAAGGCCTGTTCCTTGATATCCCATTATATAGCTCTTCCTTCTTCATGCAAGCCCAGGCTTACACTTGGCTGAGGGACTCCTATGTCCTGCTAAGTTACTATTTTCCTCATCATCTATGCTGCCATATACTATGTATAACTGACTTTAAGCTCCATGAAAGTAGACATTTAGCTTATCCGTCTAGGGCACGAAACCCAGCACCTGACACACATCAGGTGTGTAAGTGTCAAGATGTGCTGACCTGCAACAGGGAAGAAGACAAGGAGATATGTTTGAAATACAAATAGCTACATTGAGGAGAATTAAATGTTGCATTTCTTTCTTTCCCTACATTTGATCAAATGTCATATTCTAAATAAATCAAATTTTGGATCACTTTGCAATTCCATGGATTCTATATAAAGGTAATCTAAGCACCAAATCAATTTCACTGAACAGGGGTTCTAACAAAATGTTAAAACATCATCCTTAAACCATTGTCTTGTATTCCTCTAGTCCCGATCCCTCTGCTGTGCTTTGGTCCATTTTTAAATACAGGCTGATGAGGCATATGCCTCCTCACTTACATCTCTCCTCTAAGCCCTATATATTTATAGCTCCTGTTACCACTCTTGAAGGAGACACTGAATTGTAAGCTGTAACTGCAACAAAATGGGGTTTTCTTTCTTTTTTTTTTTTTTTTTTGGTTTTTCGAGACAGGGTTTCTCTGTGTAGCTTTGCGCCTTTCCTGGAACTCACTTGGTAGCCCAGGCTGGCCTCGAACTCACGGAGATCCGCCTGGCTCTGCCTCCCGAGTGCTGGGATTAAAGGCGTGCGCCACCACCGCCCGGCAAAATGGGGTTTTCATTGAAAGCATATCCTTCAAAACAGGACCACCTCAAGCCAAGTATGCTGGCACACATGTGTAATCCTAGCACTCAAAGTGTAGGCAGGAAGATTAGAAGTTCAAAGTCATCCTTAGATGTGTAGTGAATTCAAGACAGACAATGTTTCAAAGTCACAAAGAAAATAGATGAACAAACAACATCTAAAATCCCCAATATGACAAATAGCAGTACCATGTCCAAGAATGCACTCAAATGTACTATAGACAATGTTTGGGGAAGTTAAAAAAATGGCTGCTGTTTGGCCTGGGGAGAGGCAGAAAACAACACATTATATAAGATAAATTATGTGAGAGAGTTCTTGGGTACAGAAAACACAACAAACATTAACCCAACCTCACAAACACACAAAATGACATTCTTGGAGACAATGACATAGCTGCTTGGCCTCCTCACTTCTTAACCAGGACAAGGAACTGTAGTGCTAATTGTTGGTTTTTAAACAAATATAGGGGGAGCTACAGATGCAGTGAGAAGAGAAGCGATGATAGGAAATAGCCATACCCTCTCCTCCAGTCTGGCCAGCTGCTCTTTGTAGAAGGCATCCTGCTTCCGTATCACTCGATCTTTCTCTTCCAGCTGCCGAGCCTAAAAAAGACACGAGGAGTATACTATATTGAGAAAAGGCAAAAGCAGCAACCACAAAGCAAAACTCAGGCAGAAACTGCTTTATGAATATATACAGAGCTGACGTTCATTGCAGTCTATTAGGTCTCTGCCATAGAAAAATATTAATATGATGATGATTGCTGCATCTATATGTAAAGAATAAAACTGCATTGTTTTATTTTTTTTCTTACTTTAACAGCTGTGTCCTACTTTGTCCAAATGTATTTGGAAATGTCAGAATACAGTGTAGAGCAGACTGTCTTATTTAACTTATCTTTCAAAGAGTAATTTTAAGGAGTAATAGTCTGCACAATGAAACTTTGATCTGATACTTGAAATTAGATACATGCTTGCTAATCCTGAATAAATAACCAAAACACTGCCGAAATAGCACATGCACATGAACCTTACATTGGAGAACCCTTAATTGATCAGTGCAATCTGTATGTAGATGCATGTGTTCATTTCATTTCCTTACACACAAAGAAGTAGCAGCTTAAAGTATGGAGAAACCATAATCATGGCTTATTCTTCATTTGAAAATTTTAAGATAATAAGTAAAATAAAGTAATTTAAGACATTTAGTTATGATAGCAATTTACAAGAACTTATTTTATAAACTTAAGAAAGCAATACTCTGAAATTCCTTATAAAACTAATAAAGATTTCTACTTGTGGATGTCAAGGTTAGTTAGAATGAATACACACATTTTTAAACTGTTGTTTGGTATCCGTAATTATGCTAAAGTGATCTTTGGTCCTGAAACAGAAAAGACCTCTCTTTATAATATTACTTCACAGTAACCACATTATTATAGCAACAGTTGTGTGTTCAGTGAAGGATAAATAGATGTTGGACTGCTACTTAGAAGAAATCAATGTATTTTGGCATTTCCATCTCTGTATATTTTCATATTCCTTTGTAAAGTGTTGCTTGGCTCACTCTACAACAGTAACTGTTCAGTCAAGTTTTTGTTTAGTTTACATTAATCCATTTGCTCATTTGTAGTTTTTGTCATTGTTACTTACTTTATCTTCAATATCCTGCAGCATGTTAAAAATTAAACAGATATTTAGCAATATATACATACATGTGTATATACCACTTTCCCCTTAAATTTGGCAGAAGATATTAAAAATACAAACCCAAATAATCCTCATAATAATGGGGAAATACAAGATGTGCTAATTTAGAATACATTTAAGTGTCATTGTGCTCTTAAAGGTTAAGTACCAAGTTTCAAATGACATGTTTATGCTACTTGAAACCATATGAACAATAAGAAACATATAGTACTAAGATTAAATAAAAAGACATTCATATTCAAGTAATCTATATTTTCTTGGTAGGTACGGTAACAACTTTACTAGTCTTTTAGAATCACAAAGGAAAAAAATGTAAGAAAAAGCTTTAACAAATAATGCAAAGTGAGAAAAAATATCACCTAAATCTGTGTTCTCAATCTTCCTAATGCTGTGACCCTTTTATACAGTTCCCCATGTTGCGGTGATCCCCCAATCATAAAATTATTTTCGTGGCTACTTCATAACTATCATTTATAACTGTTATGAATCATAATTTAAATATCTGTGTTTTCCAATGGTCTTAAGTGACCTCTGTGAAAGGGTCGTTCAACACCTATCTCTCCAAAGTGGTCACAACCCACAGGTTAAGATCAACTGATCTAAAGAGAAAAAACTAAATTCAATATGCATACTGACAATATAAATAAATAAAACTGAAAATTACTGCATTCACAACATTCATAGACCAAAATAATAATAATAATAATAATAATAATAATAATAGGCCAGTGACAAAGAGGACAAAAACACGAAGATATAACTGTGAAAGTTAACATCACTACTATAGAAGGAACTTCATTTAAATAGTAAACCTTATCCTTCTTAACAAAAGCCAAAAATGATACAATTCACATCCATTTACAGATAATAATGGTACAAAAAACAATACAGGTGCAGAATCAAAGAATAAAGATTAAAAAAGTGCTGTATTATTCATCTTCCAAATTGACAAAATATAAGATTATAATCATCAATACTGGCAAGAACACAGGAAAGTGGGTTTTCATCTGTATTGCTTGTCAGATATATAAATGGCCTAAGCATTTCAAGCATTAATTTGACAACACACAGCAATTCTTAAAATTGTACACAGCCACAAAAATGTGAACTTTCTCTATTTGGGGACTTTCTTAGCAATTCTGGCAGCATGAGAATACACTCACTGCAGGGCTGCTAGGCTGTAAGGAGACGAACCCCAAATCAATCGGATACCTAAATTATATATACACTAAAAAATAATACATGCACTAAAAGGCAAGGGAGAAAGACTAGTAACAACAAGTATATCTTAAACACTTCTGAAATAGAAAAAAGTAGATATGTTAGAAAATGTCCAGCCAAACTGCAACATGGCAATAGTTGTCCATAAACATTGTTACTCTTACTGACAAGATAATTTTACTTTAAAGCATTCAACTGTAGCAGATATTAAGATAAGATTAAAAAGTTCATATTTTTATTTGTTTGTTTTTTTGAGAAAGGGTTTCTCTGTGTAACAGCTCTGGCTTTCCTGGAACTCCCTGTGTAGACCAAGATGACCTCAAATTCAGAAATCTGCCTGCCTCTGCCTCCTGAGTGTTGGGACTGAAGGTGTGCCTTACTATGCCTGGCCTCTGATACTGAATGTTGAAGAGTCAAGTATCTAAGAAAAAGAATTATGTAAATAGACAACAAAGGAAAAATAACAGAGTTTAAGGAAATAAGATAAGGCCCAAAAATAGAAAAGTAATCACAAAGATTTTAGCAAAAGATAAAATCAAAGATGTTGACCTAGCCACATGATCAGACATTAGGAATCATTAAAAACTGATATTTTAAAAAATGAATTTTAAATAATCAAAATATCCACTGAGTGTGTAGTGGGGGGTTACAAGTCAAAATACAAGTGGAGATAGTTCTTTACTTTAAGCAAGAAAGGATGGAGAGGGAAGCAGAGGTGGAGGACAGAAACTGGAGTATGTGTTATAAAGATGTGTAAAGTGTAAACCATGCTGAAATGCTAGCAGTGGCTATGATGTACAATGAGGCAATACTTCTTATCTGGACTATTCTTTATTATCCACAATGAATAGATCTTACTTCTATAACCGGAAAGAAACTTAAATATCAGTATGAATACATTTATCCTGAACTATGGAAACATCAACTGAAAGAGATTTTTATTTGTTTGTTTTTTGAGAAAGGGTTTCTCTGTGTAATAGCTCTGGCTTTCCTGGAACTCCCTGTGTAGACCAGGATAACCTCAAACTCAGAAATCTGCCTGCCTCTGCCTCCTGAGTGTTGGGATTGAAGGTGTGCCTTACTATGCCTGGCCTCTGATACTGAATGCTAAAGAGTCAAGTATTAAGTAATTATATACAATTTCAAAATTGAACAACCTGTACAGTTATAATATCAGAGAAATTACTTCCTATACCCTTAATATACTAACACCTGCTTTTCCTTCCACTCAAAGGATATTACCCAACATGGTTATTAAAATAAGAGTACCACAAAAATTTTTGTTTAGATGGTTAAGATTTATCTGGAAAAAAAATGCAATAAGTATGTGCCATAAGGATATTTTAAAAACACTAAGGAAATTCAATTACAAGTGTATTGTTGAATCTATTCTGAACATAGAAAGAGTGAACAAATTTACTTTTGAAGAGCTGCTCTCAACCTAAATAAAAGATGTGAAAAGATATAATGCTCGAAAAAGTTTGAAAGCAACACACCACATGTCGGAAACATACTGAAGACCTAAGAGGGAGCTATCACCAAAGACCGACAGCATCAAACTCGAGGCAACATCACAAATCTTCCCTCAACTGCAAACAGAATCAATAGCTGGAGATCCACTGGGGAGAATAACAAAGCAAGAAACATGGCCACAACACTTCAATGGCACATTGCTTTCAAACAGTTAATAGGATGCTGGGCAGAAAAGTCACACGAGATGAATCGTGAAACTTAAATAAGCCGAGGATATGTTGGCTAAGCTAATGGCTGCTGAGTATGGAGAGTCACACTCAGCTTAAGAGAAAGCAGTAAACGGACTGCAAAGAAATAAAACTTCAGACACAGAATCGTTGCAAATGAACAAATAAAAACAAAGAGGATTAGAACATTATTTGCTGTTAAGGTGGGATCATTTCCTGAGAGAAAGATGAATATAAAGTCTTTGCCCACCTTCTTTAGCTATTCCTAGAAAAAAAACCTACACTGATTAGTTTTCAGATCATGCTAGGTTTGGGACAGCATGATTGAGCTTGAAAATAAGACAGAATATGCTAACGCAGATTGTTATGGAAATCCAATCTCCCATAATCAAGACAATCAAACAAAAAAGGAAATCAAATTTTATGAACCCCAAACAAATATTTTGATGTTTTAACTAGTTGTTGGTCACTAAACATTGACAGACACACACTTACCTCTTTATAGACTTGTCTCTTTTCAGAAAAAGTTTGAAGGTGCTTCACAACAAAAGGTACAATAATGTCAATACAAGAGAACATAGGGACATGGGCAAGACATAGTGTGTTGATAAGAACTTTACCTTCCCACGTATATTCTTTGGAAACTCTTCATAGCTCAAACTTTTTGGCATTGCTATGCCCTCTTAGCTGTGGTATGGCTCAGAGATGGCACAAGATAATGGCACTAGGAACTTGGTGATGTCACAATGATTTGGTCACAGTATAGGCATATGAAAGCCCTCGAAATGCCAGGGCTGATGTTGGAAACTCAGGGTGGAAAGCAAAGCCGGTACCTGCTCGGTGTCCATAAGATGATACCATGAATGCAGGCATTACTAGGGCTACTTTTTAAAGGAGTTCTCAATAGGCACACCCTACCGCCACATTTTCTTTCATTCTAAATCTTCAACCCTTCTAAAATACAGACATAATGAGCTGGGAGTGATTCAGGGTTCACATTGATAGGGATAATATGTGGCAGGCAGCTGTATCTGTCCTCACAACTCATGTAAGAAGATAAGCAAATAAGAGCAAGAGTGGAACTTTATTCTTGTCAAAATTATGTGTGAAGATTAATATATATTATCTCAATAAAATTATATGCTCATATAAAAAGAAAAAGATTCAAAGGGTATAGTTTACCACACACTTCAATAATGCATTGTAAGCTATAGAACATGACCACTGAATAAAAACAAGGTGCCGCCGGGCAGTGGTGGCGCACGCCTTTAATCCCAGCACTTGGGAGGCAGAAGCAGGCGGATCTCTGAGTTCGAGGCCAGCCTGGTCTACAAAGCTAGTTCCAGGAAAAGCGCAAAGCTACACAGAGAAACTCTGTCTCGAAAAAAAACAAAAAACAAAATACAAAAACAAGGTGCCAAATTAACCATGTACTAAATTGGGTGAGCACTAGACTTCTGTTATAAATGGGAAATTACACGGGATTTACTGAGCCTTTCTTTATTAAGAGGCTTAATGGCTAATGCCAGCGTTAATCTGACTACAGAAAAGCACACGGGAGACCAAGTGAGCACACTTCTCCTTGTTTCTATGTACTCATTTCCAAGAGAAGATTAAATGGAAGGGATGACCTGGCTGGAATGTAGACAGTACCAGCCATCAGTTGTGGGCCCAGGTGGAATAAGTGAGCACGCAGGCACACATCCCTACTACTGTGATGAAGGTGTGAGCCTAACATACCTAACCCTTCCCTAAGTGCTCTCTGTCAGGTGTTTGCCAGAGCTATGGGGAGTCAGACACTGGTGGCATGCATTAACAAGGAATTATACTTAAAGCAGCATTTTCTAAACCACATCCACATGTGACCTTCGAGATTAGCTCATCTCAGTGAACTACCATGGGGCTGGCCTCTGGTCACTGTCACACTTTTGAGTGACTACTAAGAGGCAAAACTATAAGCTACCTATAAGTCCTAGCTTACAATGTTCAACTAGATTAATGTCTACTATGGAATAACTGATTAGGTTGAAAACAGATATGATCAAAGTCTACCCCTCTAACACAATTCCTTTTTTAATTTTTCATATACTATATTTCGATCATATTCTTTCCTCTCTTCTAACTCCTCCTAGATCCAGCCCCACTCCCTGCTCACCCAATTTTATGTCTGTCTCCTAAAAAATAAAGAGCAAACATAAAAGCACAAAAAAATATGGAGTCTGGTTTGTTTTCACCAACTACTCCTGAGCATGGGACTTCCCATGGAGTGTGGTTGATAGACCCCATCTCACTCCCACTGAAGAAAACTGATCTTCCTTATCTCAGCGCTATCCATTTCAAACAGTGTCTTGGCTAGAGGCTGAAGTCTAACAGACTCCTTTAGTTGAATTCGAGAACTCAAACAAGCCCCCAGGATTGGATCAAGCCAGTTTCTTTTGCTTTTTCTCTCCTCACAGTTTCAAGAACCCTTTTCTCCTTTTCCGCTTTTTTGTACTAATCACATATTAGGAACAGCCAACTGTAAACATCCTCTGCTCCTGCTGTTTATTCTCTGGGAGAAAGAAAGCAGGTGCAAATACAGTGACTCTCTAAACCAAACACTAAGACCAACAATGAACAGAAGAGATGGACTGAGGCATGTATTTAAGACTGTGGTGTTCACGTCACATACTGCAGTTCTCTCCTCAGATTAGTTTACTGATCACGGTATTTACAAAAATATAAATTAAGCATTAAATGAAATCTTAATTATATGAACATTTTCTTAGTGGTTTTTTTTGGGGGGGGATTAACCTATAAATTCCTATCTCATTTCTAATTTAATTTTACATTCAAAGCTTACTGTTATTAACATTTGAGTACAATAGGAAGCCCAGTAGGTGAGGAGGAGGCCTGGATCTGTGCCCTAGCCCTGCTAAGTCTCCATCTAACCATGACCTGACCAGCACCAGTGCCCTAATCGGGCCATGCTCACATGCTGCTGCACACAGTTTCTGCCATATCTCAGCTTTCATCTTTGCATCTGATAAAACCTTTCAAGACACCTTATATAGTAGTTCTTTCAAAACTTGGTCTTCTTTTGCATGTGTTTTCTCACCCACTGCCCCTGTCCTTAGCTCTCAGCTCTCTGGGGCAGCAATGAGGCAGGGCTTTGCTCCTCTGAATATATCCTTGGCTCAAACTAAGACAATACTTCCCACAAAAGCAGCAGTCA
This sequence comes from Peromyscus maniculatus bairdii, assembly GCF_049852395.1. Taxonomy (NCBI): domain Eukaryota; kingdom Metazoa; phylum Chordata; class Mammalia; order Rodentia; family Cricetidae; genus Peromyscus; species Peromyscus maniculatus. The sequence goes on along the minus strand of NC_134854.1, from coordinate 58,282,455 downwards.
GGATGGAGCTGCACAGAGCTGTTGGGGAGGAACACAGAGACTTACTTCAAAACACCACAGCACACACACTGCCTATCATGTGGATGTGTTACTCAGGCTAAGAGCAGAACAAGGCAGTGCCAGCATCTCACAATCGGGAATGAAAGCCAATATTCCTAGTAGGACCTCAAAGTTAAATGAATGCTCAGAGTGTGAAAGAGTGTCTACAAAGAACATCATTCAATCATGTCTTGATAAACAATGATGCTTTGCTAATTAGTACAATGGCTGGTGGAAGTGGGATTTTATTAGTGAACATGTCCATTAACTATGAAACATGTTAGATATGGGTTCTTTCTATTTTTAAAGACTTATTTTTAATTTATGTGTATGTGTGCAAGTGTAAGGAAAATGTTAGATGCTCTGAGCAGGAGTCAAAGTTGATTATGAGCCATATAACATGAGGTCTAGGGACCAAACTCCAGTCCTCTTCAATTGCACTATTAACTACTGTGTTATCTCTCCAGCCCATATATAAGGGTTATTAGCAAATAAAGTTGTTAACTATTAGAAAGCTGGCTACAATAGTATATGCAGATCCTCCTTCAAGTGTTAACAGGCTATGAGTCTCCAACAAGGCCTGCAGCACAGGGATGTCAGGAACAGTATGTCTTGTATCAAGTCACTGACTGAAGGTGAAGATCTTCACTTGGGACCCTTCTGACATGTGGACCAAGTGACTCCTTGCTGTGGAAGCTGTCCTGTGCATCACAGTATGTGCAGCAGCATCTCTGACTCTGACCTACATAGCCCAAGAGGATCATGACCAAATCTGTCTCCAGCCATGGCCAAATGTCCCCCATTGAGAATGGCTGTTCTAAGGATTGGTAGTCATTTAAAGCCAATGATCAGCAGCTCTTTTCCCCCAGGAAACCTTTTCAGCAAAGAACAGAAAATTGGGACATCACTGATTTCACAAAATGGGTTCCATGAATAACTTTGTACCTGCCTGCCAACACACTTTAGCTCAATAAGTATCCATATATATTGGAAAATTGGGCTGAGAACTGGCTGTATCATAACCTGACAGGAGGGCTGACCTGTAAAGACAGTGCACAAAACTACTGAGAGTGGCCACATATGTATGAGTTAATGAATCCTTTCTTAATCGGAGACCAAACTAGAAATTTTGATCCATTATTTCTGAACTAGAAGGAGACATGTAAAAGAGATATATAAGCACACTCCCTGTGATTCCATGTAAAATTAGACGCACAGCCTCCATCACATACAGGACTCTGAAGCCTGTGAACTCAGGTTTGGTTCAGGTCAGACTGATATTCAGCTGATGTAAGCTGGAAATGGTTTAAGCTTGTTTTGCTTGGGCACTGTTGTCTACACCAGGCTCCCTGTTAAAAGTTTTAAGTCACATGTTACAGAGTAACAGGAAATTTCAACCTGGAGCTCAAATGATAAACTTAAGAGTCCAGGCTGTCCAGTTGGAGCTTTGCTCTCAACACCCATTTAAAACAAGAATAGGGACTACAGTCCCCAGTGTCTAAAAATCAAAGGTGGCATGTATTTATAGCTTCCCGGCTTTTGAGTCTTCTCTAGCTCTTGCTAGTACATGCTTATGAAGAAAGACATGCATGGAAAATGAACACCTACCATGTCTAAAAGATCATGCTGAACCAAGGTCAGAAGCTGAAGATAGAACCTAATTCTAGAAGACAAAATTTTTACCAAAAAAAAAAAATCTGTTGAGTAGATAATGATTATGATGCTGAAAAACTTTGAAGATCAAAATTAGTTGAAAGAGGACAGCATAGTAAAGGACACAGAAGCTAATGCACAGGCATGGGACAGCAAGGGACACTCATTACCATACCCAGTACAGCCGAGATCAGTGCTATCAACCACTAACCACTACCATTACATGGAAGAGCAGGTGGTTCTTAACTAAATCACAGCTAAGGTGGCACAGAGTGTGAAGAAGCATGAAGCAGTTTGAGTTGTGTAAATTAGGGCACAATTATACTAAAGTGTATCTATTTTCTTATTCCAAGACTGAGAATAAATGTCTAGTTCCAGGAATTTGTATATAATCTTGTTTTATCCTGAACATTACAAAGCTCAGCTGCTTTAAAAGAAAGGAAAGTTAAACTGCACTATCTGGGCCAAGGCATTCAGTGTGACTGATCTGACAAATAAATTGGACAACAACACAGAGACAATTACTATAAGACTACTGAATTCCTTTTCTCTGGATGAACTTGCATTTGTTCCATTTAAAATTAGATTTAATGTTCACACTATTGAGAACAATTGGCTAGTCAACTTCTCTTGCAATCTGTTTCACAGACAGAGCTGGGGAAACATACACACACCACATCCCCACACCCCCACACCACACCGGGGTCCTCCTGGTCATTTTATGGGCAGTGAAGCTCCAAACACCCACCACCACCGGGGCACTTCTCAGCACAAACAAGACTATAAAGATTTTCTGCAGTAGTTGATGTGGCCTCTATCTTGTGTTGGTTCAAGTCTCAGGGAGAATTAAAATACAGAACAAGGGTGGCGGAAAACATCTGGGACAGAAGAGTGAGCAGGAGTAGGCTGAGCAACACAGGCCATCAAGCAGGTCTACTGCCACAAAGAGGGAGGGGAGGAAGGAGATTCTGCTGGCTCCGAGGAGACCCTGAACAGCTGTTGCCCATCCCAGCAGAGCAGAAGGGCATATACCCATGGCTGCCATATACTCTGAAGTGCTGAGCAGCAAACTGAAACAATAGGGAGAGTCAACTTCTGTTCAGACAGAAGGGACACCAACAACCCATCTCCATGTGTGTCCCATTCCTTCAGAATGGCTGTACTGGTATGGAGGACAGGCCGAGCAAACCCAGTAAGACAGACCAGGGCAATACAATTTGAACCACAAATTCTATGCAGTAGAGAAGAGACAAAACAGGTATGTGATAAGTAAAGCTGCAGTTCCTTCCTAGCTGCTAACTCGTTAGTCTGTTTTCATATTTGTGAATGTCATGGAATAAGCTAAATGCATCTTAGATTCCCCCTCTCGTTATAACATTCACATTTACCACAATGTGTCTGCTATTATGCATTTTGAATCTACAATGTGCCGAAGCCAGAGGAAACTCAATAAATGAGCCTGTTCTGCTTCCAAACTGTTAGGACTTGACAGGCAAACACTGAACAACATTTGGAAATAGCCATGTAGCTGAGGCACCTGGATGCCAGGGCAGAACATTGTATGGATGGAGGATGCTCCCTCTCTGAGGATTTGGCACTCGGAGTGGGTCTGCAGCTGCTAGAACAGGGACTTTGCAAAATTCACTGGGCTGCTTCCCCAGCTTGCTATAATCTGGAAAAGTAACATAGGTAAGATTGGGCGGGAGGAGAGCACTTTTCTAAGGCAAGTTCAACTCACAGCTGCCAACGTAATCATACTAGTTTTCATTTTCTAAATGCAAATAAGTAAGGCCCGAAAATAGCTGGACATCTTCAACTCAGTTCTGGCTCTTTATGGAGGTGGGTACAGAAGAACTGCACTACAAACTCAACCCCCAGGTGGAAAAAGAAAAAGAACTGATGTGACTCTCGGGAAAGTTCCCTGAGGAGGCCTGGGTAAGAGGCACTCAACAGCTCTCTCTGGGTTGACTCACTCCTCACACACCCTCACAGAGAGAATGCCTCTTCCCAGTGACCGGACCTGGAGTGGCTGAAGTTATAACAGCAGCATTTTCAACTAATACCCAGTTCAAAAAACAAAACAAAAAACTACTGATCTGATCATGGTAGGGGAGCTACCAAAGAGGAACTCTGAAGAATAGCCATGAACCAAAGCAGTTTTTCCCTTGCATGCTGACTTTCAAACGAAGATGCAGGGCAGTGGTGGTGCTTGCCTTTAACCCAACACTCAGGAGGCAGAGGCAGGCAAATCTGAGTTCAAGGCCAGCCTGGTCTACAGACTGAGTTCTAGAACATGCAGGGCTGCACAGAGAAACCCTGTCTTGAGAAAACAAACAAACAAAAAGAAGGTCAAACTAAGATGCAACTCTGCTACAGAGATCAGAATTTAGAAAGAGCTGGAGAGATGACTCTCACTCTCTTGCTGCTCTTGCAGAGGACCTTGGGTTTGCTTCCTACCACCTACACGGCAGCTCACAACCATCAATTATCCTGTTTCAGGGGATCCAATACCTTCTTCTGATTACCACAGGCACTAGGCACGCACATGATGCACATGTATGCATGAAGGCAAGATAAAATATTTTAAAATTTTAATGGAATTTTAAATGGAATTTTAATGGAAAACTCTCTAGGGAATAAAAAATATTTTTAAAATATTCCTCAATAAAGCAACCACTTTTGGTTCAAAGTATCAGTAATTAGGCCTTCACAGAATTGAAGTTTTTCCCAACCCAATAGCAAGGAGAAAGTTCTTAAATATCTTTAGCTTTTATACAAAGAAACAGAAGAAACAAGAACATGGGGGAAATCTACTGATAACCTCAGGCTTCCAACTGAGTGGAGGGAAAGAAGTCTCCAAAAGGAGGCATAGAAGGATAGGTTTGCACGGGAAGCATGATCACTCAGAAGACAACAGACAGGCAAACCCGGTGGGTAGACGCCGCTTCTGTCCTGGGTAGATGTGGGTAGAGGGACAGTGGTGACAGCTGTTACATGCCCCCTGGAGGAGCCAAGCTGCAGTGCAGAGAACACAAAGGGGAAGTAATGGTCCTCTGCTTGTACTCACTCTTTAAGCATGGCTACTTCAGGCTTTTCCTCCTCTAGTCTACTAGACATTGGGTCAGAGAACTGATTTAACCATACTTTTAGTTCATAACAGGTTCGTTCAAGCTTGCTCTCTCTCTCACCCACCCCATTTGAATTTAACTTTTATTTTTAAAGACATCATGTGGTACAGTGAAAAAATTAAAATCAAATCTTTAGAAGAATCACTAATATCAATCAGTGTAGAGCATCAGTTATAGCAGTGGTCAGGTCTTACTAGAATAAACATCAGACTTGAAATGACATCATAGCCTGGCTTTCCTGTGACTCGGGTGTCTTCTACACACAGCAGAGACTGGTCACTTTCAAGACGATGGGCCTCCTTCATGTGCTGCCATAAGACCTTCAACCTCCCTTGCTACTTCCCAGGCAGCTCGCACTATGGGGTGCATGACCCAGGAAGCAATTCCACAGTATTGTTCTATCATGTGTAGTCCTTAGATTTGCTCTCATGCCCAGCTGTACTCTGATGTGGGAAGGCTATCTTCAAATCTAGAATCCTCTAGCATGCTGTGTGTGTACCTTTAACTACAGCTATGCTACCCAGAGACTCAGGAATAGAATTTATAGATATACAACTTTTACCACTTGTAAAGACCTACTGGGGCATGGAAAGATGGTTCACTGATTAAGAGTGCATGTTGCTCTTGTAGGAACCATGTTCAGTTCCCATCACACATATGAGAAAACTCACAACTGCCTGTAACTCCAGTTCTAGGGGCTAAAACTCCTTTGGCCTTTCCAAGCACCTGCATTCACAAGGAAGTATACATGACAAATTTTAAAAATAGACCTACAGCAACTAACCACTCAAAACTGATCCAACATGAAGGAAATAGGACAATTTATACACACATTATTTATCAACTTATATTTATAATATATTTTACCATTGTAAAAACCCAAAGTAATATAACCACACAAGAAAGATTGAATAAGAAATAATGTGAAGTAAGCATCACAGTTTTTATACACATATTGTTATTTTTTACTTATTTTATACACGCATTCATTCAATCAGTCAAGGAAACAATCGCAGACAAGAGCCATGCAGGAAATCCACAGCTAAAGGAACCGTTTAGTGAGCACAGACTCTATGACTCTTCCCATGAAAGCTCCCCAGGCAGAACCTTCTCTAGGTTTGGATCCAACAATAACGAGCAACCTCAGGACTTTGATTAGGTTTTGCCTGCTGGGAAGTGGGAATATTATTAACTGCCTGACAGGAGTATTCTGTCGGCTTTATGGTTCCAGCTATCATCTTAATTATAGATTGCCATTTGTGAGTGTGATTCTCATTAACCCATCATTTGATCAGAGGCACGAAAGCTCCTAACATCTGCACAGCCAGGCACTAAGCATTCAGATGCAAACCAGAAGAAAGTGACCCCCACCCTTGAGCTTCTAAAGCAAGTAAAGTCTATGTAAAACGATGATATTAATGACAAGTAGGAGTGATATTTCATGCATACTTCTGCTATTAAACACACTCAGATAAAGTATATACTCTGAGGTGGAGCACTGGTATGGCCAGGACAAAAATATTCATACATATAGATAAAGCATTGTATATGTGTTAGAAACATGAAATCATGGCCTTGGGGTATAAAAAATTGTGTAGCTAATCATGCTTGATATAGACTATACATTATATAGTTCATATTTTAAAGCTGAAATACTAAACAATACCTCCAGACATTAACAGTTCCCAACCTTCCTAATGCTGTGACCCTTTAATATAGCTCCACTTGTGTTGAGGTGACCCACAATCATAAAATTATTTTCATTGCTACTTCATAACTATAAAATCAGAAATATGTGAATAAGAAAAAGACCAAAATAAAAATTCTAATACTTCAAACATACCGACCAGCCAAGCCCTCTAATACTCGGAGAGACAGAGGAGGAGGGATAACATTAACCACTATTTGCATAGGTGACCACCTTCAGCACTCTAGGATGCAGTTTCTTTCCAGAGGCCGAACAGACAAAGACAAGCTGACCCAGCTGCCTGAAATGAAAGGCCAGTACACACAACATAAAGCATCAAGACTGTGACTCCGACAGTATGGTAAGAGTTGGCTAAAAGTTCTAGCCTGGCCCTTTAGAAAATTTAGAATATTAGCCAGCTACTCAAGTTTTTAAATGTTGGATGTTATGTGATCTCTGCCATTTGTCACCTTGTGCAGAATATTCTAAACTACAGTAAAGAATTGGCGCTTTCCCCATCTGAACTAAAAAGACAGCCTGTTTGCTTTGAAAAATGGCTACTACCTGCCTTAATCTAAAACTGAAAACAAGCCAGTCATGTAATGGCGTTTACAAGTTAACACCTCCTGTAACACTCTGCTCTAAGAAGATCATAAATGATCTCTTGCAATCTTAGCAAAAAAACAGTCTCAGAAAACTCTAGAAGATGGGTTTATATTTGACTACTAATGACATGTGAGATTATTGAAAGCAGACACTGTTCCCCTGCAGTGTGACAAGCCTAGTTTAGGCGCTGGAGGAATTCCTTCCCAAGCTCCCCTCCCTGTTTCCTTTTTTCTTTTCCTCTGGTGTGAGATGAATAAGGCAGTAATGATGACATGATCAAGGAAAAGCTGACGACTGGCTGGGAAATTTGCAAAAGACGGCCTAGCTGGTCTTAGCAACAAGCTGTCCTTTGTCCTGGTGGAGCTTTCTGTCACCTGAGATCACCCGCATCTTCAAGAGATGAAATATAACATAAAACCATCCACTGATCTATTGTCCATATGATTCCTGCAATCCGCTGGATGCAGAACTTTCCAGTGCAGTTGGTAGAATGGCCTGGCTACCTCTATTCAGCTCTAGGCAAGCACACAGACACAGTAAAGCAGGTGACACAGTTTAGGATAATCTATAAAGGACTCCAGGACATTCTGAACATGTTTTCTTTATCACCAAAGAAATAAATCATATACTGAATACTAAGGCTAAATGCTAAAATAATTGACCCACCTGGAGAACAAAACAAACTTAATCTACCTATTCATTTAGTCAACAAGTATTCAATGAAAACCTGTTTTGCACCAGCCTCAGACCCTGAGACAGACATGGTGGATCATAATAAATATTATCCTACCATATCTCATTCAATGACCATAAGGCACACTGCTAAAGTTCCTGTTTATACACAAAGCCATAAAACTACGAAGAATCCATCCCTGCAGATGAATGCTATTTTTCAAGAATTTACAAACTGTGGTAGGGGGAAGTGCACAGGTTATCTACACAAACAACCTTCACAAAAGATTACACATGACAAAGAGAATAGATGCTGCAGGAAAAATGAACTGAACTTGGGAGCTGAATGAACAGGAATTAGATGATCGGGGATGTCAGTTAAAGGCCATCTCAAGAATGGTAACAATAAACAGAGGCACTATGGGAAGAAAGGTGGTCTCAGCAAGAAGAATTACAGTAATTCTTACAGTAATGCACAAAAATTTCATCACCTGGCTAGGAGTCGGACTTATTCCTGTAGGCTATAGGTAACCAGGGAGTGAGGGGATGATGGGCTGTTAAAGAAGTTAGCAAGGCCGGGTGGTGGGGGCAGCGCACGTCTTTAATCCCAGTACTCAGGAGGCAGAGCCAGGCAAATCTCTGAGTTCAAGGCCATCCTGGTCTACAGAGCGAGATCCAGGAAAGGCACCAAAACTACACAAAGAAACTCTGTCTTGAAAACAAAACAAAGCAAAAGTTAGCAAGATAAAAATAGTACATTTGAAAAATCAATCTTCCTGTGCAAGTGGATTAGAAAGCGGAAACAAGGGAAAGCCAGTAGGGAAGTCACAGTGACCAACATAAGACAGGAGAGCAAGAGGGGATCTATGTGGAAGGAAGAAGGGTAAAAAGGGATCAAGAGAGGATCATGAGAGACAAGAAAGATATCATGCCTTTCCCTTACATGAAGAATCTTTATTTACATAAACACACATACATGTATATGCACGTGTGACATAAAAGTACAAGGAAGGGTATTTGGTGAGTAGGTGGCCAGTAGATATTGGGGGACATACAACATGCAAGGGCTAACTGGAAGATAAATGAGCAATGTCCAATGACATACATGCATGACTATGTCAAAATGAAACCTATTGTTTTATATGCTAACCAAGAACTAATTGCTTTAAAAGGGAACTAAGAGCGTTTCTCCATCTACTGGCATGACCAAATAAATGACTGCTGTTCTTGCCTCTATTTATGTGCTTTACTGTGTCTACTAATTTGCATAAACTCAACCATCCTTGTACCCCTGCAACAAAGCCAGTCTGGGCATGCAGCATGCCTTGCTAATCTTGGCTGAATCTTGTTTGCAAGTACCTTCTAGAGAATTTTTGTGCTTCTATTCAACAAGAAATTGGCCCCTAGCTTGACTTTATTGTTTGTTTTGTTGTTGCTGTTTTATCCTTCTCCAGTTTTTGTCATCAGGGTAATAATAGTAGCTACACAGACTATGTCTGGAAGCATTGCTTGCCTTTCTAATTTTTTAAATTTACTTTAAACTTTATTATTAAAAAAATTGTAACACACACACACACACACACACACACACACACACACACACACACACCCCAAAATTAACTAGACCCAAAGACTATAGAATTCAATGAACTTCTAGAGGTATAGCAATAGTTAGAAAAGCATTGGAATTAGTTGTTCTTAAAGGTGTGGTAGAATTCAAAGGTCAATCTAGGTGGCCCCGCTGTCCTTTGTCAGTAGATTCTTATTACTGCTTCAGTCTCTTTGCTGTTGTAGATCTGTGTAGTTCATTTATATTCTGTTGGCTCAATTTTGATAGGTACATACCCCAAGTCTGGGTCAAGCTCAGATATGATTCTTTAGGTTCTGGAACCCTTTAGCAAAATGAAAGATAGGCCCAAAAGAATATATCACTGAATTCAGTAGTCTGTGGAAAGCTAGTTCTAATAGTAAAAACCAATACACACAACCACAGTTGTATGACTCTCCAGAGTTTGTCCTTCATATTCATTATGCTATTTATTTCAATTTTCAAAATAATGCATATAACATAACAGAAAAATGGTAATTAAAAAATAAAAAACTTGTTAAAGTTACCACACCAGGCTCATGATGGAGCATATCTAGGATCACAGACATGAACTACATAGCCAAGTTACTCAAGCCGTAAGTGCTCAAGACTATTAACACCTCAATTACTCTTTCATTATTAACACAACGATGCCATCCCTTGTAGGCAGGTTCCGATGGCCATTTTCTTTTATATACTCTTCATGGTGTCTGCTCTACAACACACAGTTCACTCAGCAAGACAGAGAGAATCCTAGTTGTGAGTTGTTGTGTTCTTGTACCACTTAGGGTCAGAGCAAGAATGGGAAAAGAATCAGAAGAGGCTTGTCTATGAAAATAGACAATAAATAAACTATAAAAAGTGAAAATAAATGTGATGGAGTACTCAATAGCAAAAGGCCTATCCTGTCATCACTATGTGCGAGAGCCTAGCACATTGCCTGCAAAGGCATAACAGGTATTCCAGGTGGCTGGCATAGGGGTCAGGTTTCCTCGATGCATGTCTACATTTCTCAGGTTCCCAGCACACCCAGGAACTAAATCCTTACTCTTTGTGCCCCAACCTTGTTTACTTAAAAACTTTTAAGACATTAAGAATAGGAATTTTGACAGGGAAATGAAAGAGGCAATACTTCTGCACCCTCCTCTGTGTACTTGTCTCTCAATCCAATACAATGTATTTCTAGGTGTCATTTTCTCTGTGTCCCTTGAGCCAAGTGCTACCTCTATGCAAGCGGCTTTCTATTCTATTACTGTGATGTGACTCTCTAACTTTATCAAACAGAACAGGGCTGTGCACTGGAGATAGGAAAGAGGTTAACAATTAGATGTTCTGAAGACATGACAGATAGAGTCACAGCATCACCACTAGTCACTCCTGCCCTTTACCACTATGTCTGAGTGGTGCTTACAGCCCTGCCCAGAAGCACTCACAAGCAAAACCCACCAACTGGGGTAGCCAGCAGTTTACAAGCCTTCAGACATACTACAGGGGAAGAAGGGTAATGCAGGGAGATGGAAAACACGACAAACAAAAACAGAGGACTACCACGTCTAAATGAGGAGGGCGAAGGGTCATCAGATATAATCACTGACTAGACCCAAAAGGAAGCAAAAGCCATATTGTCAGCCATAAAGAATCAAGGCTCAGAAGGATATGGAGGCTTGCAAGGAAAAGTTAGAGGAGATGGGAGTCCCACAAATACAGAGCAGTGACGGGATAACCCCAGGAAGCATAGTTCACATCCCAATAACTACCTCAACACTGAGCAAGGGGGAGAAGGGTGGGCCACACTCTGAGAATTAAGAGTGAATTAGGCAAGATGCCAATCAGTCCCAGCCCAGGTATATCTAGGAGATGACTTGGCAATCCCATGGAGGATTAGGGGCCACTCTACAGCTTGACCAAACTTCAGCACAAAGCAAGGGAGACTGTTTACAGATAGCCTTGGTAGAAAAGTACAGAGTAATTTACACGGTGGCTATGACATTAGGCAGCCTTCAGGATGCAAACATGTCATGGGAGACAGTGACAGTGGATTCATAAAAAGGTCTGCAGAATAAAAAGCCATTAGTCCCATGAAGTGTAACAGAAGGGGAACCAAGACTCCATAAAGAAGGTGACTGTCACTTCAGAGCCACCACAGAGTATGTTCTCCTGTGTACTAGGATGATAATTACTTGATTTCCTGCACTGAAAATAAAATAATAAACGGTAGGTATATTTTCTCATCTGGTAATTATTAACTTTATAAAACTAATTCTAAAAATATTTCTCTGTGTATATGTGTCTGTGAGTGGGAGTGGGTGATACAGGCCAGAAGAAGGTATCAGATCTCCTGGAGCGACAGGAGGTTGTGAGCTGCTGAACATGAGTACTGGGAATGAGACACGCTTTTAACTGCTGAGCCATCTCTCCAGCCTCTACAAAACTAAGCTTTTTATGTTATTGATGCCCCACATTTGTCTTAAGTTATATTTTCCTTTTCAAAAAAAAGTAGTGCAAAAAATCTCAATGTTTATGAATGAAGTGAATAAAATGTGATTTGAGAGAATATACAAGATGTGTGTTGTTGTATACAGGTCCTTGGGCACATTTCCAGTTCAGCTCTGAACCTCCAAACAAGCATTTTCTCTCTTCCCCACTGATAGTGTCCCCGGGACTGACTTCATAGATACTAACTTCTGGTTCTCCATATTTCTTTTCTAGACTATCTCTACTTCCATAGCTCTATGCAAGTCAAATGTTTAAAACTTTTATCAGTTACCCAACAGAACTCTTTGGAATAAGTGATTACCTGAATACAACTCAACCCAACCTAAACAACTTAACTCAGAGGCATTACATTAGTTAACCATTAGCTAGTAGTAACCTGTCCTTTCCTGCCCTGTGTATTCCTGCTTCTCCCCTTGTTGTTTTTCATCTTTTGGGTTCCCTCATTGTTAACAAAGACTGTCAAGTCTATCAGTCAATTCAGAGACTGTCCTACCCATAGCCCTCCTCCACTACACACAATCACAACACTCTGCCAAGGAGCATCTCAGGAACCACCTTCAAGACTTTGTTTTAGTGGCCATCATTTACTATTTACAATCTATTGTACATCATTTACAACTTATTACTATTCGCTGGTATTTTCCTTCAGATTACATCCCTTTAAAATTTATATAAATGTCACATTTGGAAAAAGCATTGTTAACTATCGAGTAGAAGATAATGGGGACAATACAAACAAAGCAATTTCTGGTTAGAAAAGATTGTGTGGCCCAAAGGTCTGAGCTGAGACATGCTCCTCACTCTTAAATGAAGAACTGATAGTGGTTAAGGCAAATTATCACCACTGAAGGTAGCAGTAAAGTTCAAGGGTGAATCTTATGTGGCCACTGGGGCAGGACTCTTGGTTGAGATTTTGCCTGTAACACCTACCAGCCCGAGAATAGTAGCCATATCATCTTTTCTTATTCATCATCTTATTTCCTCACCTATAAAACACAAAGTTAAATGATATAATAGGTCAAGTGCTCTAATCTAGGTTTACTAAGTAAAAGCATGACCACACACTGACACCAAGCTAAAGGGCTCATATGTGCTGCAACTGTTATTCAAGAATTATGAGAAAGGCCACCAATGAAAGCTCCAGTATACAGACACACTCAGACTCTAGCTGTTAGAGGACCACATGTCACAGGGGAAGGGAATGGGAGTTCTGAAATACCAATCAAAGTTCAGTGAACACTCCCTCCACTCATGGGACTACCTCAGCTGGATCCCACATTTAACAATCTTTGGAAGCTGTACATGGTACATCCATGATGAGAAAACCCCAACTTACAAACCTATAAATGTAGTGGTCACTAAGAAAAGAGTTCACTAGGGTGTCTCAGTAGCTATTACCCACCCGGCAAGAGGAAAGGGCAGCTCAGACACAAGGAGCAAATGCAGGAAATATTAAAAGTGTGTGGAAGAACAAACAGCATTCTAATCCTGGTAGCAGCAGTGAGTACTGACATGTTAAATTGTTTACATCAAGAGAAAAATCATTGACTGTAAGTCTTTAACAGAAAAGTCTGAACACTGAAACAGTGACCTCTTGCCACACCAGGCCAGGCAGAACAAGTAAAGAAGAAAGGACCAAGGAATCTGTCTACAGAGGACCTGAAGTGGGCTGAGGCCAGGTGTCCAGGAACAAAGCAGAGGAAAGCAAGCTTTTTACGATGGGCTGAAAGGTGAATGAAAACAGTGACACTCGTGTGATCCATTGGCAAGCGAGTACATAGAGAAACCACAATGGTGAACAGCCATGCAAGACAACAGGTGCTTCTGACACCATGGACCTCCATGGCATACACCTGCCACAGGAGACTGAGCATGGCCTTCCACTGGACATACTAAAATCCTCTGATGCCCAAATTCCTGAAATGAAAAGGGATATTTGTATATACCCTATGTTCATCTTTTTGTATATGTGTTACAACATCCCTAAATTACTTAGGATACTACAATAAATGCCATGTAAATAATCTTACATTATATTGTTTGCGGACTAATTTAGATGAGAAAAAGATTGTCCATGCTCTTCATAAACACCACCATAACAGGCTTTATGAAATACAAAGCATGCATAGTAGAGGCAATAGTTACAAAGCCCCAACAGCTGGAGAAACTGTAAAAAGGTGAGGATTCTAGCAGGACCTGCCTACATATCACCCAGTTTACATAAATTTAGCATAGTGCTCAGCTCACGGGGAAAAGATATTTTTAAACATTTTGAATATTTTACATTTACCATTGGTTGAATCTACAGATACAAAACCTTCTTATACAGAGGGCTGCATGCATCAAAAGCAAAAATCAGAGCCAAAAACTTTCTAACTTCTGATTTAGTCTTATAATTAAAAAGTTTAAAAAACAAACAAATAAACAAAAACCAGAGGATCTAATGTATCCCAAGCTAGCTTTAAACTTGCCATGTAATTGAGAATGACTTTGAACTCCGGATCCCCTTGCCTCGGCTTCCTTAGTGTCAGGATTACAAGCCTGTGCTACCACACCCAGTTTCTATGGAGCTACAGATAGAACCCAGATCTTCACACATGCTAGGCAACTCCTCTACCACCTGAGCCACGCCCTCAGCCCCTGATTAACTTAGAACACTGCATCCAATCAAAGGAAAGAGGCCAGTTTATCAGTGACTTCTAACGCCTCAGTTATCTAATTATCTAGAAGAGAGAATACAATTCTATTTGCTCAAGGTCCCCTGAAATTAGTAGTAGTGTACGTAATTAATAAGAAATGTACATCCTCTCAAAAATGAAGATAACCTTGAGCAAGCCTCAGAAATATGAGCTAGTTTATGTGCTTCTTGTGATTAATAATGTCCTAAAAGTTAAAGAAATAGAACATTTTTCTTCTCTGGACAACCCTTTCAAACGTTCTCCCCCATTAAACCCAGAAGCACAAGCAAGGAGGGCTGCGGCCATGGCAACGCTGGGGCGCTCGCTCACCTCGAGGAACAGCACAGAGAGCACACATGTGCATGCACTGGGCAGAGGGACAGGGCTCTAACATGTACAGGGCCAGAGAGTGGAGTACACTGTTTTAGAAATAGCAAGGAGGAACGCTTCCTGGCAAAGCTAAAATAAAGAAAAGGGAACTGACCCACCTCAAGGAGCTTCTGAGGGCAACTGCTGTTAAGACAGGAACAAGGAACCAGAGCAGAAGAAATAGATCAGAGGTACTTGTGACCAGGAAATGGACCCAAAGGGTTAGGAAGATGGACTCCTGGGGTTAGGAAAAAACAATCCTGGCATCCCCTAAGCAATATCCAGCACTCAGAAGGCAGAAGCACTCCCAACAATCATGAGAAGTTGCTGGGGCTAGCCTGTGAGACAGCCAAGGCTCACTGCAACTCTCTTCTGATGTTTCCTTTCAGGCTCTTCCCCGTATCTACCTTCTCTCTTCCTATCCTTCTGGTAACCAGGAATCCACCCTACACTCCAACCCAAGTTCATTTTCTCTTCCACTCAGTATCCTGGTCTTGAGTGAGTTAAATTTTCATTTTGTAAACATGGCAACACTGGGTACTAAGAACACAATACAGCTGGTACACGTGGATTGTAGTGCTTTGTGATGATACAAAAAAGACAAACGAGTTATTGCTATTTGGGAGTGGGGTAGAGTTAAAACACATGAGTGACAGTGGGTGTGGTGATTTAGATGAGAAATGTCCCCCCAGGCTTTGGAGTAGGAATATTTGGACCCCGGCTGGTGCTGGTGGGGAGGTTTGGGAGATACGGCCTTCTGGGAGGAAGCATGTCTCGGGGACAGGCTGGGAGGGTAAAAGCCTTGTCCCACCACCCATCAGCTCTGCTCCCCTTGCAGGTGAGGATGTGAGCTCCAGTCCCTGCTCCTGCCACATTGAGCCTGCCACTCACTGCTGTGCCTCCCGGCCTTAACGGCCTCCTACCCGTCCGGAATGGGAACAAAAACACACCCTTCCTTCCATGAACGGCTTTTGTCACAGTGTTTTATCAGAGCCACAGAGAAGTACCCATCCACACAGGGAGTCACTGTGCCCCCACAAGGCAGACTAACAAGTGTCTCTTGTACACAGATAGCCTATCTTTCTGATTATTGCCCAATGATCAAGATAAATAATATTTATCTCTAAAATCCAGTTTCTGAACCCACTCATCTAGCCTGTAAGTCTGTTATCTATCCTTCTATTCTTTATCCCGAATGGTTTACTGCTGTCTGAGCTTACCATTTGAGTGCTCTTTCAGAGATTAGAAAAATTAAATCACTTAGTAGAAAGAAATGTAAACTTGAAACCAGAGATTGTATTGTAAAGCCTCCTGCCTATATATATCAATTCACATCATCATTCTTCATTTTCCCCAGTATTAAAAAAAAAATCCAATAAAACCACATGAGAAAGTTAAAGTTACTTACAGCAAAGTCTAGGTGTTTAATTAATTTTAGTATGTTAAAATGTTAAAGACTGAGTCCAAGTTGACCATTTCGTTTTTTTTTTTTTTAAAGGTAAGCATAATGTAGAGCAATACAATGTTGCATTTGCTGAGTGGCTTCCTACCCTGAACCCAGAACGAGCCTGGAACTGCTCTATGCAATTCCACAGATAGGAAGAAACAGCCGACACCCACACACCAGAACTCGTTTGCGCCTTTAGACAGAGTCTCTCCAGCTGAAATTGAGTCCTTTAAAGCCACAAGAGGCTGTAATCTCCCAGCATCCTTCCACACATGTAAGGAGAAGCTAATCCCCTTCAACCTTCTCATTTACCCAAATACCTGTATTATGCAGCAACAGATTTATTTCCCAACTCTTCTACTGCAATATGAATCTTTTCTATGTATTCAAACACTGAACTCTTCTCAGTCTGTCTAAATTCTACAAAATTCAGTTTCTTTATTTAAAATATGGAGCTAATAATATCTACTTTAGCTTTTAAGACCTAAATTATATCATACATCTAAAAGCAGTGTACGTTTGTGGGGTGGGGTGGGCAAAGGTCTGCATGTGTATGTATCTACATGTGTATGTGTGCCATCACCATCTCCTTAAAGAGCCCTTCTTAAGAATGAATGACTCAGAGTGATAGTGTATATAAGAGTGGAGAACAAGAACAGACTGTCACTCTAGTACTGGGGCCATGGCTTGCATTTTAAAATAAGGTTTCATTACAGCCCCATAAATTTATTTATGCACTGTCTGTGACTGCTCCTCACTACAAGGACAGGTAAGATTACACTAACAGTGTAGAGAAGCCATGAACTAAGCACAGTGATATAAAGGTACAAAATTATCATAATAAAATCCACTATTTTATACACTAACTAAAAATGAATCTTGACAGTATTAGTTTACCAGTATCATCAGCAATGAATTATCCTGCACCTTAAGAAAGAGTTCTAATGCCGAGCGGTGGTGGCACATGCCTTTAATCCCAGCACTCAGAGGCACAGCCAGGTGATCTCTGTAAGTTCGAGGCCAGCCTGGTCTACAGAGTGAGTTCCAGGACAGGCCCCAAAGCTACACAGAGAAACCCTGTCTCCAAAAAAAAAAAAAAAAAAAAAAAAGAGGACAAAAAAAGAGTTCTAAGTCATAAGTAGGAATGTAGTAGTGCATGCCAGTAATCCTAACACATGGAGGGAAGGACAAATTCCAGGCCAGCCTGGGCTTCATAGTGAGCATATAACACAAAGCAAAACAAGAATACAAGACAAACTAGGCACAAAGCCCAACATATTTACTGCCTTACCCTTTCTAGGACACGGCTGCTGAACCCTACTCTTAGTGGACAATACGGTGCTTGTCCTCCTCATACACCGGCATCTGCTTCCCTGAGAGGCAATCCTCCTACCAGCCAACCACAACCTCCTCCCCAGCCTCTGCCAGCAGCAGAGAAACATAGGATTTCAATGCAGTGTTCGTTCCCGAGCTTCCAATCATACACAATAAAATAGCATGTTTTCTCAAATTATTCTGGTTAGATAAGAGAAATGAGTCATAAGTAAAAGGATACGTTTTGACTCATTTCAGTAACTGTTTCTTCATATGTCCAGCCAATGCAGGTTTGGGGTGGGGTGGTTTGCTTCGCTTAGAATCAAAGATGGCTTCTTCTCCCCAACCTCCCCATCCACCGTGGGAAACATACCTGCTTGACAGCTTTGTTCATTTTTCTCAGAGTTAGGTTTTGTTTTTGTTTAAGACATCTCGATTATGTTTAGCAGGGTAATTTATAATGAAAGCAGCACATTCTGTGTTTTTGTTTATCTGTGTCTTTTTTGTTGTTATTTTGTTGTTGGTCTCCCTGTGTAGTCCAGGCTGTCCTCCAACTTCTGATTCTCCTGCCTCAGCCTGCAGAGTGCTGGATTATTATCACAGCAGCTGAAAACAGCATTTAAAATTCTACTTTCAGAGACACCCAAGCTTGGTCAAGGGTAATTACCATACCACTTCTTTCCTGTGGTTGTGGATAATTCCAACACCACTTCTTTTCTGCCCACTCACCGCACTTACGGGCTGAGGAAGGAGCACAGTAATGGGAAGCATTACTTTGGGAAAAATAGTAACTGCAGATAGAGGTTATTTCCTGGCTATCATTCCAGTTTCTCTGTGATAAATCACCATCCCAGAGAGGCAAAATCCATGGAATGTCATTAAACTCAGAACAAGGGAAAGAAAACAGTGATCCATACCAGCCGAGCAGCGTTTTAGTGCTGTTATTATTACATTTGAGTAAATTATGGCTCTAGTTTTTAAACGATTTGAGAGCCTCTCTATACACACAGGCAAAAAGTTAAACTATACTCAAAATGATACTCTAATTTTATAAATTTCTCTTTACTAAAGAATTCAAGCCAATTATATATTCCTGAAATATACTTATACTGCTACATTCCTCCAGGCTCTGAAATTTCATTTAAGAAATGTAATAAAAGCAAGTAAGTTCCACGTACTAGGGCCAGTTTCTGTACTCGCTCCTTGAAACAGTTTTCTTTCAAAGTAATGAGACTAATAATGTACAAGTCTCTGTGTATTAAGGCTCATCCAAAGAGTAAACAGTAAATAAATCTAACACTTGCTTGGAGGTGTCATCCAAAACCCAATTTATAAACAAATAAAGAAGCCTTGAAACCTTACCTAACACAGAGCAGAAATACATCACACCCACAGAAAACAAAATAAAAAAGATGCCATATGAGTCATCTTCCAAAAGTCAGTTCCAAGGCAATTCCTCAGAATTCTGAAGGTGTTTTAACATTAGAAACTGGTCCCAGGGCAGCCTGCAGGGCCTGTGGGGCCTTCTTATCCTCAAGAGTCAGCAGTTGATGACACAGGGCAAGTTAGAAGCCTAACTCCCCACAGAACACACACACTTCCAAAACCACAGACTTGACCCTTTGAGAGGACCAAGCCATCCCCTCCTTTGAGGCCGTTTATCAGTCCAGAGGAAACAGAGGCTGAGCAAGAATGGGTGCCTGCCTAAGGACACTCAGTTAGAATGCACACGGAAGCACAGAAATGTGCCTTCATCTGCATCTTCTTGCACGGTCAGTGTAGCTTCACCAGCCTTGAATGGCTGTCTTAAGCTAACAAAGAGCATACAAAACAAAGGAAAACCTTGTTCTTAATTAGGAAGTCAAGTGTGTGAGACCCACAATTTCATGTCTTCTGAGCATGCCTGTGGGGGATGTTTATGATAAGGATACTTGATCCAGAAAAACCTGGTCTGTCCACTATTGGTAGTCCTATATCCTAGGCTAGGATCTTGGACTGGTTTGGGGGGGGGGGGGTTGTTTGTTTGTTTGTTTTTCACTGGGGAAAACTGAGAATAAATACTCATTGCTCTTTGCTTTCTTACTATGGATAGAATATGAACACCTAAACCCAAGCACCTATGGCTTCTCAACAATGATGGACTGTAACTCTGAACTGTGAGAATCTCTCTCTCTCTCTCTCTCTCTCTCTCTCTCTCCTCCCTCCCTCCCTCCCTCCTTCCCTCCCTCCCTCCAGCACATAAGCATGCACACCACACCCCTTTCTCAGGATAGGGGCCATTCGTGTGATGTTTTGCCTAACAATCTAGTTGCACTCTGCCTGTTTCTTGAAAACCTCCGTGAAGCTGAATTTAAAGGTAATGAGGTCATCTCCTTGGCAGGAGAACATGCTGGCTGATGCCATAAAAGCAAATCCTATTACTAAGAGATCATTATCACTGAAGAAAACCCTTTGGCACTACACTGAGCCTCCGTCTTGTGAAGATCCAAGTTTACCTGAAGGAAGAAAGCCTAAACTGAAGGGGTTTCCTGTTCCTTAAAAGCAAGTGTCTACCCTCACAATCAGTACAAAGCCATGGCCCAAGAGCTCTAGCCTGTGACAGCAGCAGAACATGGAAGTACTGTCCACAGAAGCATGGAAGGTCCAAAATTGATGGTACCATAAAGACTTGTTCCATGGATTGAGAGTGCAGCTGAAACCAAACAATATATAGCTGGGTTGAAATCCATCCAAGGAGGCCCTAGGAGGCCACTGCATGGAGTGTGAAGATGAAATCTAAATTACAAAGTAGATTCTAAAATATTGAAGATGCCAGGACTATAGGACATCTGTTAAGGAAAGCTACAGGAATGGACTAGAAGGGCCTAAAGAGAGATTATGTCTTGTGGATGGCATAGTTGGAAGGGTGGGACTACCTAAGTCCTTTGAAGCCTAGGCAATTTCATCATGAGCCAGCCCCATATGCCAGGCATGGAGCTACAGAATTTGATGTTTGCCCTACCAGATACTGGTGTTGCTTTGATCTGATTATTCCTTTGTATGTTCCAATTCTACAATTTTGGAATGGGAATGTGCTACTCTATGTTGGAAGTTTATGGCATGTTTTTATTTTCTAGGTACTCACTGTTAAGACCCTTGCCTTAAATCTCAGATGAGATGTGGATGTTGAACTATTAAACCATACTGAAACTTTCAAAGGCCTCAGAACAGAAGAGCAAGGTTACAGTTTAAAGTGATTTGCTTGGCTGCTGAGTTGACAAAGGGTAGAGTTGCGATGGTTAGTCCATGCCAAATTCATGAGATGTAGAATTATCTGGGAGACAGGCCTCTGAGAATCCCTATAGGGGATTATCTTGATCAGGTTAATTGAGCTGGGAGCACAAGCTACTACAGTTAAAGGCATTTCTCAGGCTGGATACTGTACTGTATTTTAAAAAAAGTGAGAAAGTAAGCTAAGCACAAGCGTTCATTACTCTGCTTCCCGACTGTGGATGCAATGTGACCAGCTGCCTCAAGCTCGAATAATTTATCCCACAATGAGGGACTCTAAACTATGAGCCAAAATAAACCTTTGGTGGGGGGCAGGCGTGAGGAGGCATCTGACACAGGGTTTCTCTGTGTAGTCTTGGCTGTCCTGGAACTCGCTGTGTAGACCAGGCTGGCCTTAAACTCAGAGATCTGTCTGTCTCTGCCTGGGATTAAAGGCGTGGACCATCACATCCACCAAACCCTTCCATATTAACTTGCTTTTGTCAGGGTATTTATCACAGCCACAGAAAAGTAACCAAAACAGTAGGAATTTGAGCAGCTGAAGAAGTTAATGGCTCCAGCTTAGTGTCAAGGTCCATGTATATCTGCCTAGAACTGTTAACAACCAGGCCTGTGACAGACACCAAGACAAATGATAGGTACAATGCAAGCTGTTCCCTTAAGAAGGAAGAATGGTGATGTAAGTTTAAAATCCCAACTACTTTATGAAGCAGAAGGATCACAAATTCAAGGAAGGCTGAGCTACAAAGTGAGTTCAAGGTCAGCCAAGGTAGCAGGAGACCAGACACAGAAAGTGACAAAGGGCTGGGTTGTATTATCTACAACTCAGTGCTATAGCAGTTGTCTAACTGGCATGGGGCCCTAGGCTCACTCCCCTAGGACTGGGGGTTGGGGTGGGGGGAGAAGAGGAATGCCCAAATCTTGTCTGATCTGACAATACATTTGAAGGCACTCATTGAGGCCTTTCCCAAATAAAATCACTAATATCACTGCTAAATATTTTTGGTCATTATATTCAACCCACATTTAAATCCCAAACAACAAGAGGAACATCAGTTTCTAAAATGTCTAATATCCCACTATGGCACATCTTACACTCAAGAGGTCTCAGTACCAGATCCCTATTTCTCTTCCTCTCAAAAATGAAATAAATTAATCAATTAATAAACTCATAATAATAATAATAATAACAACATAAACAAATGGAAACTCTGGTTTTGAAATGCCCAAGGCCTATTTTCCACTTGAGCAGAATTCTTACTGAGTTCATGGTCCAAGTGAACTTTAGGGCGTTTTATTCATTTCCGTGGTTCAGCCACAATTTAGATTTCAAAGCTTATTTTAGGTTTGCTTCCAAACAACTACACTATAGCTAAGAACAGGTCATCTACCAACAGAACAATTACTTCTAACTTTTAAAAGTCCTGTTAACGAATAATGAGGACACATCTGTTTAAATCTTGCTTGGTCAAGCTGTCCCATGGTTGATTGTGCCATGAGACTATCATGAGCACACACACAGTCATTCCCTCACATACAGAACTTGAAAACAGCCAGGAAAGAAAACTGAACTAAGAGATCATTCAGAATAGGACTTTGGGATGAACAATATGTTCAAACAAGAACAAAGCACACACTTTTCAGACACATAGCACAGACAGTCATAAGATGTGTAATAAGAATCTGATTAAGGGTCGAAAAGCATCAGCAGAATCTTAAATCTTCTATTTTTTTTTAAGTTACAAAACAAATAGCATTTGTAAGAATAGCTGTTTTCAAAGTTTTAGTTATTTTAGTTGGTTTATATGTCTGAATATGTCAACACAGTTAAATAAATAACAGCTGTTTGTTTACAGACAGATTTGTATGTCCAGACCCACTTTTTCGTGTGGATAGAATAGTTAAGATTAGAAATAGACATGAATGGTTCCATGTTTTATCATTCAAGTACAATTTATTTTTCCTAAGTTTAAATACAGATAAATACAAATACTGTTCTTTTCTGACTTCATTCTACCAAAACATCACAAATAAGACTTTTACTGGCTGTGGTCAAAGCAAAATTTTACAGTATATTTTTCTTTAAGCATCTTTAAAAACAAACAAAAAAACACCTAAACAGCTATGCAATATTAATTTAGGATTCTATGACAGATATTTTAGGATGGAGTTCATCTGAAGAACTCCATGATGATTTAAACAACACTACACACTATATTGACATAGGATGTGTGCTTTTGAAATAGGTATCACTTTGTGCAGGAAACACTGAATTTCCAGCTTGTACTTACCACCACCACCCCCATCTCACACAGACACACACACACACACACACACACACACACACACACACACACACACACACACACAGGATAGGAGCAAAGAGAGAGAGAGAATAAACTTGACTGGCAGCCATGCCCAGCCAGGTGAATGTCAAAGAGAGGGAAAGAATAAACTTGACTGGCAGCCATGCCCAGCCAGGTGAATGTCACCTGTCTGGAGAGAGATCTAAGGCTACAGCAAATTCAACTCGATCCTGTTTCTTTAAGGTCCAGCACTGAGAATAAGCTGAACACCAGAGTAAACTGGTGTGCCTTTGATCTCCATTGGAACAAAAGCAAAATGACACACTCAAATGAAAAATCATTGATAATGGATGAAAGGGTGATTCTTCCTTTGAATTCTTTCTGTTTGGAGGAAGAGGGCTTAAGAAGAAAACCAAACTCTCAAAACATAGTGCAATACTTATGAGATGACAATACCAAAACAGGGGTAAGAACAGGTGGGGCAGAGAGGAAAGAATACAGAGGAAATGCTGTCAGCCTGCCAGGAAAGGGGGTTCTCACTTATGAACCGGGTGGAAGGACAGTATTGTTCATATCAAAAGAACCAGATGCAGAGCTCACACAAGCTACCAGATGATCCATCATGCATTAAGCCTCACCACTGTGGCTCTAACATCCATCCCAAATGACTAAGTTTCACTACTGCTTTCCTGCATCAGTACCTTATTTCACTCACTGGGGGTAATGAGTCCACCCAGTTGGCATCTTTTGATGTTAAAACTGAACTTAATTAAATGCCTTCCTCACAAGAGACAGTGCTCCTTCTTGACTAAACCTTCAAGATAGTGATATGAATTTTAATTTAGTGTTACTTAGATAACTTTTAAAAAGATCTCTTCTATTTTAAACTATGTGTATGTGTGGCTATGAGCACGAGTGCAGGTGTCCCCAGAGGCTAGATGAGAACTTCAAATCGCCAGGAGATGGAGTTGCAGGTGGTTGTGAGGTGTCTGATATGGCTGTATTTGCTGTGTGTAGGAAATTCATAGTATTCTGTGAAATTACTTTCAGTGGTGAGTCTGAGCTGCTACAGTGGCTGTTAACTCGGGTTCTAATCTTTCATGGGTGCATGTGTACTGTCCGTGGTGAGCTATCCATGCTCCTCAAAGTTCTCTGACATCGGTGTCTAATCAATCTATCTGTCTTATAGTATATAGAGGGGTTTGTATAAAGACACTGAGTAGAACCTCTTGACAAGCAAAGGATCAAGATTGGATAAAGGCTTTAATAGAAAATTATTTTAAGAAGCGAAAATTCCTATGACTCAAAACTGTAACTGACAGTTTTTGAATTTGCTTCTCCCAAATTCCTCGGAAATAGGGACAGACACCCATGGTCATTCCCTGTGTAGTTTCATCCCCACCCATGAGGTGGACCTTCAGCGATAAACAAAAGCTCCAGACAGTCTATTCTCAAGCTGCCCTTGCCATCCATGCGACACTAAACCAATCTCTTCCCATCTCCAAGTCTCGTCAGAAATGAGCTTTCTACCACTATGATGCACCCACCGTCTACAGCAGAAAGCGGTCTTCCCTGCCACTCCACCCTACCATACAAACAGCTGATTAGTTCCTTCTAATGTTCAAGTCTAAACCGGATGCCCTGAACACTGTTTTTTGGATTTTCCATAAGCCTCACTTTCTCAAATCTCTTGATTTAGTCTCAAACATAAGGATATCCATATATTGAAGGGCCTTCTAATATATTCGTTTATTGATACAAAAAAAAAAACCTCAAAAATGTGTTGACGCACGCAGCTGTGGAAGGGCTTAGCAGGCCAACTCAGCTTCTCTGCTTCCTTGCATGTAACAACTATCAGGGAGGGTTCAGAAGTGGCCTGGAGTCCCAGCTAAAGCCAAGGCTGGAGTTCTAAGGTTAGGCTAGGGCCAGGCTTAACTATGAGAAAGGGGAAGACTAGTGGCAACCTGTACCATGAAGGAACTGGTATCAGGGGTAAAGAAAACAGCAAAGAGAAATCTGGGGTCCTATGTGACAGCCAAAGGTGTGATGGGAGGGACAGGGGGTGCCAACCAAAATGCATGTTCCACCCCTTCAGAGCTTGCTCACCTAGGACTGCCTCAGGCACCTACTACAAAGAAAGGGGCATAGCACTAACAAGAAGTTGAGGGAACGGAAGCCATCAAAACACAACCCTCCCATCCTTGCATCTGTTCAAGCCATCCTGCTTTCTTTCTCTCTGCCTGTGAAGGAAGGCTTCCCCTTCCCTCTCCACTCTTCCACCCTTGGACCAATTTCCTCCATGATGCTGAGAATTTGCCCCATCAGCTCCCTGCCATTCTGTTTGGCACTACTGGTACTTCTTTCACCAATGACTTCTTTCCTCAATGTTTCAACACAGCAATCTCTTTAAGAGACACCCCCTCAAACCACTGTTTCTCTATGGTACACACTCTTTATCACTTTTGAAAGCTTCAAGTCTTGACGTGAAGCATCTTAGTGCTTCCTCCTTTCCTCTTCTTTAATCTGGTCTGGGATTTTAAAATCTAGTCTGTGATTCTAATGCCCTGCTTCTGCCTGGGTATACTCCATAAAGACAGCTACTAACCACTGTGCCTAACTCGGCATCCTCTCCCTGGTGCTCAGGCACGGGCCATCTCTAGAAACCTCACCGCATAAACACTTTCATAAATAAGCCCCTTCTCTTTGCCATGCTGACAGTTCCTAAATGTTCTCCTACACAACTCCTCCTTACTAACTGTGTTGCTCAGAAGAGGGCACTGGCCCCAATTATGCCTTCACCAACTTGTCTCCATCTACCATTCTTTGGCATTTTCACTCATTCCCAGATTCTGATCTTTAAAATAGAGTTCCAGAACTCTCTCCATGCAAGCCCTTCTCCTCAGCTCCATTGTTTCTAATTTCTCTAACAAATGTATCTATTCTAGAGCCAAACACCCTGCTGGTCACCAGGATAGCCCTGACCAGGGCTACAGTAGACCCAAAGGACAGGATGAAAGGCTATGCAAGTGAGCACAGAAAGCTTCCCCAGGAGGGTAAAAGGGAAGCTGCTTGCCAGCTAGAAGGGCTCCTGCCTCTGCTTAACCTACAGAGACCCCACTTCCAACAGCCACTAACGAGGAAGGTTATTCTCAAATGGTAGCTAGCCACAACACCCCAGAACTCTGAGCTCACTTGATGAAGAACTAGGCAGGCAAGAGGAAGAGTCACCCAGCTCCTTGGATCCTTACCTATTTCTGGAAGTGCTTATTCGTTGGTCTGATAACAAACCAAAGTGACAGAAATCTTAAAGTGCAAGGTGATTTTTCATAGTCTTCAAAGCCAGAGTGATAGGGCACTGTGATCTAGCTTGCTCTTCTTTTTTGTCCTCAGCTAACTTTACTATAACTCAGCAATGTCATCATGTGGAATCTGTACGAATTATAACAAAGCCTTCAAATCAAGCCTGGGCCACTTTTCTAACAAGTTTTCTTCTTTCTTCTCTCCTTCCATCTAACTCTTCACTAGCACTTCCACCAGACTGTGCTTGTCCACTCTCTATCTTCTCAGCCTATCAAACATGAGAAGCCCTCCTTTACATGCTACACCCTATGCCAAATACATCATGTTACTCAACAACCTGAAAGAGAACCCATGTTCTCCCATCTCCATACCTTTAATTCCAGCTGTTCTCTCAAAATGTCAAACATGTTTCAAATCCTGACATCCTCCCCTTTTAAAATGTCAGAGCAGACCCTCTTTAAGATATTATGCAGGATTCTCTCCTTGTTCAAGCCTGCCAACCCTACATCATGAATTACTCATTTGGCCCTATGCCTATGCCAGTCTTCTGAACTAGAATGTAAGGCTCAAGAGATCCGCATCAGCTGTCTGTCAAAAGCACTGGTCACTTCTGTGCTGATGTGACCATGGTAGGTTTGATTTTTAGGCCGTGGTTTCAGAGCAGTTTCAGTCTGTTGTAGAAGGGCAGGCAGGATAGAGCATCTCTGTCTGTGGCAGCAGGAGTGTTGGGCGGTTGTTCACATAGCAGTGGGCCAGAGTAGGGAGAAGGGGATATAAATCCTACTTCCATCAGGCAGGCCAGGCAGCCTAAAGGCTCCACAATCTTCAAAATTGCACCACAATTTGATGTGACTGAACATTCAAAGCATGAGCCTACAGAGGGTCACTTGAGACTCAAACCACCATGGTGAAATCATCATGGTGAGTTACTATTGTGACCTAGACATAGAATCCCAAGGGCTTGTTCAAGTCACGACACAGTCACATATATAACAGTCATGATTTTCAAAAGTTTAACTTTTAGACTTTCAGTCCCCCTCATCAATAAAATATAAAAATAAGAATTAATCTCAGTTTTCAAAAGATAAATGAAAAAAAACCTTTGAAACATCTACACAATGCAAACACACACAAGATAGTAATATTGTCAAAATATTTTGCATAATGTTCATTGGTAGAGATCGACCAACTTACCTTGCTGCAAATAAAATGTTATAAATAATTAAGCATTTTGCTACACAAACTCAAGAAGACAAAAGTACCAAAGAGGTTTAGTTACTATAACATTTGGTTGCTGGAAGGTCACTGTGCTATTTCATTTTACTGGCTATACACAGTGCTAATCAAAGTATTAAAATGAGATTTTAAAATGTACTTTTTTGTAGCCTTCTGTAACTTCCAGGCAGTAATTTGTGTAAACGAGTCATTATGTTACAATCATATGTCTAAATGCTGTTATACTTTTAATATAAATGTCAATTACATGAAATAGCCTCTAACAGGAAACCTGTATCATTTTTTCTTATGATTCACCATTACCATAATGATGTACATGCTCACTGGCCAATGTAAAATGAGCTTGGAAATATCAAGTTCTGAAGGAACATTTTCACATACACATACATTGAACACGGGGCCTGTATTATTTCTGAAAAGAAGCAGCCCACTGTGCAGCAGGCAGTGTGAAACATAATGCAGCTTTACTCTACATTAGGAAAGCAGGAAAACAACCAGCTGTGAGTTAGAAATAGAACAAAATTTGGAGTTGCAAGTTGCAAGCCCAAGGGACCTTAGGTAACGTTGAAGTACTCCTTAATGGTGAATAGCTGATTTTATTTCAGATGCACTCAGGATACCAGGCAAAAGATTTAACATTTTAATTTTCAGTTTCAAAAGCTACAGACAGACCTGTTGGTCAAGCAGAAGCCTGGCAATGACTGCAGCAAATCTATCAATCAATTCACTATGGCTGGGCTCTGCCAGCAGCCCCTGATACCAATTAGGGAAAGGCAATAGAGAACTGCTGCTACCAGGTTACAGCTTTGCCAATTAGAGCACAGCCTGGGTGAGAGGGGACTGCGAACACTGGAACTTGAGGTCAGGAAAGAGAGGAGAAAAGCACCTCGTGTAATGCAACATGAAAAAGAAGGATTGCGGGAGGGACACAGAAAAGAAGCAAGTCACTTTACAATCAAACAACACACACACACACTTCATTGTTCCCTTGTCAAAGACATGCAGACACTAAGACAAAGCCAAAGAGAGGCAGGCATCTCTGCCCTGGAAGGCACTGCTCATTGGCCTGAGCAGCTCCAGGAGCCCAATGCTGTCACAGAGCAGCTCCCAGGCTGCAGCCTGACTGTTCCTTCGGCTCAGGAATCACAAGTTAAGCTGGCTCACACAGGGCCTTAACGTCAAAGGCAGACACATATCAAAGTGCTGCAAGCCCAGTAATGCAAATCAGCCTCATTATTTGCACATAAGCCTTTTCTGCTAAGTTTTCTCATTTCTACATCCTACAAAATTTTAGGGACCTCCTTTCAACTTTTCCACCTGAGCTCTTTTTCCAAATCATGACTCGTAGTCCTGGCTTATAAGACTTCATAAACTCCAAGAGCCTTAAATATTTTTCTTTATACTACAGTCCCTTCATCTCTAACCACTGTTGCTTTCTTCTGAATACCTCCCCTTAATTCCATTTTGCTCATCCAGCTTTGAAGGCTCTGGCTGATCCTTTCAGCAATGTTCCAGCTGAAAAGGCTAAAGGCCAAAGCACGGCTAACAAAGAAGTTTCAGATTGTAGGGATCACTTTCTGATGCAGATTCAAAACTCAGGTCTGACTAGTTCTATAAATGTATCAAAAGACTGAGTTATGTAAAAATAATAGTCAAATATATGTAAAAAATTTTAAAACTCTTAAGTTTCAAATATAAAAAGGCTACTAATCACTATCAACCAAGTCACCTCTATGGCAACATATTTTCCTCGGTACCCGATGCTACCCCATGATATCTGACTCTGTCTTAACTCTAGTAACTGTTCTACTGCGATCATTTCTGCCCCGGTACTCCTTAGTGGTGAGTAGCTGATTTTATTTCAGATGCACTAAGGATACCACGCAATAGATTTCACATTTTAATTTTTTGGTTTCAAAAGCTACAGACAGACTTGTTGGTTAAGCAGAAGCCTGGCAACAACAGCAGCAAATGACACCATCAGAAATTTTATATGGTGTACTCAGTGTACCATGCATACGAGAACAAGAAGTGTGGATTTCAATGATGAAATAAATCTTAATGTCAGACTGATTTGAGCATGAGAAGATCCTACAATCTCTATGAACCTAACCACAGACAGGGTAAGATTAACATTGACTAGAACAGGGGATCCCAAACTCAGCTGCCTGGAGGAATAGCCAGTGAAGCTGTACAAAATGCTGCAGCTTAAGGCCCAGCTTGCAGAGATGCTGGCTTCACTGGCTGGGAGTAATGCTGAGGACAAAGGTTTCCTTTCAAGACCCCTCATCTGCACCTGGATCTAAAGTATGCATGAAAACACCCACCGTGCCTGTGTCCTTTATATCAGACACAGGCACAGCAAAGGTGAGGGAGGTGGCCAGATAAGCAGCCCCACAGGTCTTAGCAAAAACCAAAAGACATTGCGCCAGATTCTAGAAACATGCACACAGGAATGATGCTGGGGGATAACTAATTGCAGGTTGCTGTGTCTACCATCTTTAGTAGAGGAGGAAGCTGTCCAATGGGCAGGACATGACGGTTGCCTCTGTGTGGACTCCCAGATCTAGGGTGTAAAACAGCATACAGTCTCCAGCACATTAAAGATATGTTCAAATGTCACTTTGCTGAGAGTGAGGTACTGTGACTCTACTAGCTCCATGTTACCACAATGAAATACACTTTTACTTTGGCTCATGGATTTGGAGGTTCCAGTCAAAAAGAAAAAGTGGTCTCATTGTCTGGAGCTCCAATGAGGAACTACATTGTGGCGAGTGTGGTGGAGCAAAAGCATTCACCTGCTAAGCCAAGAAGCTAAACACAGAAAAGAGGGTGAGAGCAGGATCTGAATTCCTAGGCCCCATCTTCTTCAAGTTCCACCACCTTCCAACTTAAACACGTGGACCTTTGTGGACACTATCCATGCCCAAATCCTAATAGTGCCCATCCTTTTCTCTATAGCAGTCCAGCTTGAGAACCACTCCTCCAGACCAGCTCAGGTTATGCACCACTAATACGAAAACCTGAAAAGAGATTTTGGGGGAGCACTTGAGATTTTCAGATCAGTGATGCTCAACCAGTAAAAATCTTTAGAAATATTCCAAAATTCAAAACTCTTGGCATCTGCAGTAGTTCTGGTTCCCAGCTTTTCAAGTAAGAGATACTCCATCCGTGTGCTTCAAACTCTAATTTCATATAAGGTCTCACAGGAAGACTGTGTTCAGATGCATAATCTGCTTTAATAGGTCCAACCTGGGCTAAAGAGTCTATTTCTAATGAGCAAGCAGGTGATGGCAATTCCTCTGCTATGGTTGTGTTCTGTGAAACATCTTTGACTTGGTTTTACACATAAAAATACTTTCACAGTCCTGGGATCTCTTGGAGGACTTAGTGTTGATAGAGACGTTAGCCATCCATGGCATGGAGAGTAAGTAAGTGGAGATAGAACAGCCCACAACTTGTTAACTTGATCTAACATATTTTTTCATACAACCCCGCATTCTAATGCTTATCTATATGTTTATTTGCTTTCTTGTCTGTCTTTTACCCTAGGCTATATACTGAAAGAGAATATGTGTCTTATTTGCCTTGGTAATCCTGGAGCCTGAAAGACCTAGCACTGCGGAAGCATTCAACACAAAATCTCTGCTCACGCAGAATGAACCAGATACAGGGACATGGACACCTCGAAACAAGATGGTATGAGGTTATCCAGTCTGCTACCAGCTTATTCTAGATAAAGACAAGCAGGGAAGTGGCCTCGCTCCAGCCTTCTGGTAAGGTCTTCTTGGGAAAGAGGGCATGGTGACAAGACTAGACAATTCTGCACCTTCATCGCTATGTAAGGCGTATTCGGTGCACTGTGTCCAGCAACACAAAAAAAAAAAAAAAAAAAAAAAAAAAAAAAAAAAGACAAACGAGGAAAGGGATAACCAGAGAGAGATTGTTTTCTACTATTGCTTCAACGAACCTCCCTGCCACAGAAGAACTTCAGAAAGGGAGTCTCTGGAAAGCCAAGTTCTGGGTACAGCCATGTCATTGACTTCACAAGACCCCCAAAGGACCATGAGGAAATGGCAAAGGAGAAACTCTCACAGCCTTGGGCAAAACATTAATCCAACCTTGGAATTCAATTACTCATGAATGCCTACTGGCAAAACTATTCAAGGTCTCACAAAATTAGGAAACTAACAAAATTAGAAGAGCATGTGCCTGAGGCTGCACATGGGCAGAGGAGGAACAGAGACTTCACTGGCCAGCATGAGGCCCACCAGGCAACACTGGTTTGTAGTCACTTTCAAACTGCTGGATAACTACTAGTGGACTATTACTGCAGTTTACAAATAATACCGGTACAATGAAAACAGAATAAATACAGGTGGACAAAAATAATAAATTGCAAATAGGATTTTCTACAGAACTAATGAGTTTTGTGTAGTAAGTGATGATATAAATGTATTATTGTGGATCAGAACTTTAAAAAGAAACTTTTTTGTCTACTAACTAAATTCCATACTTTATTCAAATTTGAAAAAAAATCTTCAAAAGAAAATATGGAAGCTTTAAAAAATTTGTATATACTATTATGTTAAAATAACCAGTCATTCAAAAATAAACTTTTTAATAAAAATGCTTCTGCGGCAGCAAGGATCATTCTTCACATAGTACTGACACCTTAATATGTAACACTGACAATTATACTAAGTCATATTTACTAAGAAAACAGCATGGCATAACAACCCAGAACAGTCTGGAGCCAAACTTACCAGTTACTGGGAATAAACTGCTTACCATCTCTTAGTTACTCCTAATACAGATAACATAAAATGATAACCCCATGCAACAATGCTTTAAAACAGTACTTTATATATTGTGTGGTATGAGTTAAGTACTAGCTGTTATTATTCCTTTAAATGAGGATCTGAAGTTTTCCATCACAGATGCTGCTTGGCTTGCGAGGTAACATGCTAACAAATCCTTCATGAGTTGAAAATGTCCTCAGTGAAACACATTCAATACACCAATCTACTTAACAACAAAGGACATGGCAAGATACAAGTCATCTCCCCTCCCGGTGACTCCGGCTGAGTGGGGTTGTGGTCCATTGTCACTAGCTGAGGAGTGGGGCTGTGGTCCATTGTCACTAGCTGAGGAGTGGGGCTGTGGTCCACTGTCACTAGCTGAGTGGGGCTGTGGTCCATTGTCACTAGCTGAGTGGGGCTGTGGTCCATTGTCACTAGCTGAGTGGGGCTGTGGTCCACTGTCACTAGCTGAGTGGGGCTGTGGTCCATTGTCACTAGTTCATACTCTGAGAGGATCAGATCTCTGGTCTGGGAAAGTTCAAAATTCACTATTCAAAGTGCATTTTTTACTGAACTCATACATACAACTTTCCCACCACGGCAAAGCAAAGCAATCCTAAGTCAAAGCAGTGTATGTTTGGACCATATATATTTTAATGTTACACTAAACAGCAAGAGTGTGGCTGCTATGTGAGTAAAGGGCTAGGGATTCATCTAACTCTCTGAGAGTCAATTCGAAATAAAAAGTTGATCATTGTAAAAGGGCAAGATGGGAGAAAGGTATACTCACAGAAATGTCACGAAGTTAAGACACAGCAAGGAAGGAGCACACAGGTCAATAAAGGCACAAATTAAATTTTCACACCAGCACACCTGAGTCTCACCTTACAGCTTGCTCTTCTTCTACACTGCCTTTTCAATTTGGTCTTGAAAGTATGGGGGACCTTAAGCTTGCCCTATTTCCTAATCTCATTCAAACTGTGAGAAGCCACATGCTGTGTTCTTAAGAACCAATTATTAATTAGAAGCCCCAGAAAGCTGGACGGCTCTCATTATTATTAAATCCAGTATCAAAAAAGGATGTGGGTAATTACTGTATTTGCTTCCCCAACTGGTTTTGACAAAGTATGCCGACGTTATTCTTGACACCAGTGTCACCATGGTAGAAGTGCCCAATTTACTGGCACCTCATCCCCGGCTGCTGGAAGGAAGCTCCCAGTGCTTGCTGTTAAACTAACAGTTTCCATTAGGCTAAACACAGTTTGGTAGCCATTGTCAAGAAAATCAGAGCTGCTCAGGCATGGCAGAGTCACTGATGTTATTTGTGTGGAAGCCTCTGATTTAGTGAATCACTAGCAATTGTTAAGCAAGTAATTAAACTATAAAGCCAAGACCTGTGATTTTGGGGCTTTTCAAAGCAATAATCATCAAAATTCCAAGTGCCATTTAACTGATTCCATTCTAAAGGCACTGGCAACATTCATGCTGTTGCCATTATTCCAGCTGTATAGTTTACAAGAACGAGATTGTGGCCTTTATAGGAATTATATACCACTTAACTACCTCGCTAAGCACAAGAGGTTTAAGGGAAAACATATAAAAAGCTGTTAACGAGAACTAGACATAGATTTGCTCACATATGGCTATCTTAGGTTTAACAACTCAAAAAGTCCTATTTTTAGGGCAGAAATACTAAAATAACTAGACTATTGTTCTTCTAACCTTTTCCAAACATAAGAATGCATTATAAGAACTTCACAATTCCCCTAAGTGCCTTTAAAATTACAAGCAATTTAAACCTATGATTCATGTACCACACTGACTACATGCATTTTTTTAAACTTCAGATCTCAATTATATCTTAATAATATGGGAGGTGTGCCTTAAATAAACCATATTTCACAAACTCCTGGTAAGGTAATAATAGTTACATGTCTTTTTTAAAAGTTGGCTGCATTACAAACGTATTCCTAATTGTCATGACCTGTCTTTCCACACTGACTGAAATACCGGGCAGCAGCGCCTACTTCAAGCTGCTGATAGAAGCTTTTTTAAAACTTTATGCTGCCGGGCGGTGGTGGCGCACGCCTTTAATCCCAGCACTCGGGAGGCAGAGCCAGGTGGACCTCTGTGAGTTCGAGGCCAGCCTGGACTACCAAGTGAGTCCCAGGAAAGGCGCAAAGCTACACAGAGAAACCCTGTCTCGAAAAACCAAAAAAAAAAAAAAAAACTTTATGCTTATTTGGGGCTGGTGATTAGTTGTGTTAGTTAATATAATCCAAAGTCACAAATGGCAATTTATTCAATATACAAACCAGCTGTAGTAATTAGTGAAAACACTGCTACTGATTAAGATTTAATATGGTGGCTGGTATTGCTGTACTGTAGGACATCAAAGGTCCGACTCTAAGGACCTTATTACCACGGTGTTTTATGAAGAAGCATACTGCCATTCAAAACATTAATTCACTAGAATCTGGATTATATAAAAACATATTAATGGTTCTATAAAATATCAGGAATAAAAGAAAAACCCCAACAAATGCTACCAACAAGTTAAGAAAATGTGTATTTTAGAGGATAGTCAAACACAACTACTGTTTTATGTTTCCAATTATCAAATAATTCTATCTTTTACTAGAGTTAGAGTCCCTTCCTAACAACTTGCAAGGCCCTTTCCAGCATCTGATGCACACATATTCATCTGTCATATTCTTTCCTGTGTGTATATCATCTAGCATCACATCTCTTGTGAAGTACATGTGTTAGATGCTAATCATTCTTCATTCATTAGATGGAAACACTAAGGCTCAGCAAAGAGTCATGAGTTGCTCAAGGACTTCAAATCAGTGAGAATAGAATTCACACGCCAGCTTCTCAATTTCAGAGTCAATCTTTTTTCTTCTCTATTACACACAGGACTTAACATACCCACCTCCACAGTTAGGGAAAGCTACTGAGTAACTCAAAGCAGACAGGTGCTTGCACAGCGTATGTGAAGGCCTGGACTCAATCCCCAGCACTACAGGAACTGTCTGTGGTGGGACAACCCTGCAACTAAGTACTCCAGAAGTAAAGGCAAAAGGATTAGAGACTGAAGGTCATCCTCAGCTACATAAGCAAGTACGAGGCCAGCCTGGGATGCATGAGACCCTGTCTCAAAAGGAAGAGACAGAGGCAGTTTACAACTAGGAAATGGGCAGTTTCATGGTTATTTAGAAAGAATGATGGCGTCCCAAGCCAGCCTGACAAATTCTAATGTAACTGACTACAGAGCTGATCTACCTCAGTAGTCCTAAGTACAATAACTAGTTTCTATAATACTAGCACTACAGAAATAAGACCCGAAGGGAAACCCACAAGAAAGCAAAGTCAAGAGCTTGGGAATGATTCCTCCAAATTAATGACAAACAGGGAGAAATGTTTGAGACACATAGGAATAAATAAATATATGGTATTCCTATTCACATGAATTGCCACCATAATTTCTCTTTTGATGCAAATTGATTACTATAAACTTCTTTTTCCCAGAGCCCACCAACTAAGGCAGTCCCCACAGACATACTCTTTTTTGAGTAAAACTATTTAACAGTCAGGTCTATAAACGTATCAGAGTAAAAATTATCTCCTCTAAGGAGCTAGTACTCTAAAAGGCTGAGTGATAGAAAGTAAAAACATACTACCTCTGTCCTTTCTATTAGCAATATTAGTGCTAATGAGAAAGTACATGAAGAACAGGAACATACTCTTAAGGCAAACGTGTTACAAGGACTAGATTAGTCAGAGCTGCTCAGGTTAAATCTCAGCACTGAGTGCTGAGAGACGACATGAGACAGTGCTCAGCGGGTCTTTCTGCAGCATAAGCTCAACTATTTAATTGCAGGTTTTCAAGCCATTTAGCACCTCTCAGCACACAGAAGTGAGACGTGTATGCACGTGTGTTAGACGGTTCAGGGTGTAGGTGTAACTCAATTATCTGGCATCCCTGGGAAAGGAAGTGCTCCACTGAAATACATTTTCTATATAACTGAGGCCCTCCCTTCATGCACCCTAAGTCTCTGATTAACTCTGTAGTCATCTTAAGAGAAATCTTTCCTCAGAGCACTGCCTTCCTTTGCCCCTGCAGGCAATAGGCTAAAGATGGGGAGTGCTGGAATACCGCATGGTTTGGGGCTTTGTATGGCTGAGAAAGCAAGGCCATCCTGTGAGGAGTCATCACTAAAGTCACATATACAGCTTCTGTTTTACACTTTGCCACTTCCTTCTATGTCAGATGTTAGCTGTCATTTTCTCCATGTGACAGATTCTACCTTAAACTCCATTATTCAATTCAGGATAAGAGTTTGCTGCATGGGAAAATAAGGGAACTTGTTATGTATGTATGTATGTATGTATGTATGTATGTATGCATGCATGTATATAAACACTGTATATATGTGTGCATGTGTGTGTGTGTGTGTGTGTGTGTGTGTGTGTGTGTGTGTGTGTGTACCAGCAGGACTAAACATGAGGGGCCTAAGGTGAAAAGCATGTACTTTTGAGCATGTACTTGAACAGATTTCATTTCATTTTTACTCAGAAATGGACCAGTAGAAATACTGTTCCATCCACTCTGTCGGTTTCTATTTTCAAAAGAACTGAAAGCAGGAGAAGTCTTAGACCCAGGACCCTGCATTCCAGATTCTAGTTCTACTATAAGCAAAGAAACCACCTTCCCAATGGCCAATGCCCTGTCAAAACATTTCAAAGCAGGTGTCTTGCTCTGGGCATGCATATAAATATTTTTATACATTCCTGTAGTTCTACCTCTTAAGTGTTGGGGACTGTGTGTTCAAATGTAACAAAAAGGACATAGTGGGCATCTTACCTAAGAATTAGCTAAGTGACTACACACAAGGACATCTCTTGAAGTGATGTCATTCTTGAAGGCTGCAGTTAGAACAAGGCACTTCTTTCTTAGCGCTTCAGGAAAGGCTGCAGTTGCTGCCTCAGCATCCATACCTGTGCTGTATTCCCAAAGTCATCTTCAAGCTCACAGAGGCTTTCCCAGCTGATCAGCATAATCACACTTCAGTTCACAACAAGGCTTTCCTGACCTCTTGAAAATATCCCAATAAGGCTATCAACCACTCACAGGGACAGCCACTCCAAGCTGCAGGCCTGCAAACATCTGTTCGCACATGTAACTTGAGAATTGGCTCTTACATCTCAAAGTTTACAAGCTTTATACTCTTCTTGACAAAGTGTGCCTCTGAACGCCTCCAACCAGAGCAATGAGCTCCCTGCTTCTTGGTGAGAATGGGTTCCTTACACTGCTAGAGACATCAAACACTACAGGCATAGAACTCACCATTTTCATAGCACTTGCCCCACTACTTTTCCAAAGGAAGTCTGGGTTGATAAGATGATCTGCCAGGGCAGGAGTCAGTCAAGGAGGTGGAGGTCATGTAGAGGGCAAGTGACTGTAAACTTGTGAACGAGACCTCTGAGATCTACTCAGTCCTTGTACCACTGGGGTTGGGGTTGGGGAAGAAAACCTCACAGCAATAATAAGTTAATACACATTTTCAAGGGCTGAGGGGCTGAGTGGTAGGACACTTGCCTGGCATGTGCGAACACTTCAGTCTGACCCACAGCACCACCACTAGGGGAGGAGGGGGCAGGACATTGACACATCTCTTGTGGATTCTCAAAGTAACTTCCTGAAGCAGCTAAGCTTGCTTGAAAGATGAGGAAAAGTGAGCACAGAAAGACTGAACTGTTCCCCAAAGACTGTAGAGGGTAGTCAAGTTAAGGAACAAGACATTCTGGTCTATGGTTCCTGGATGATCTTCTGTGGGTCCCTAGGACAACTCTAGTCCTTTAGTCATTGACTGGAAAACTTTCAGGGTCCATTACAGTTCTCTACTGAGGAGGAAATAGAAAGTAACACAGGGAACAGAAGGGGTGGGGCACACTACTTCATCCATTTAAAAAACCAAGAAAGAAAGAAAAAAATCCACAGCAACTAGTTTATCATCCTTCATACACGTGATACAGACAAGAAACAGGGCTGCTATAAATTATTTATGATGTGTAACAGTTTAATGGAGTATAAAATAGATTCCTTTTTTCACAGTTAGTAAAAGTTGTGGGATTCTTAATGTTGTCATATCCAGACGAAGCATGTATCCTACCCATCCTGACTTTTGACAGAAGCATCAATTTTCTAAATTGTTCTCTAACAAGTATAAGCTAAGGAAAAAAGAAAATTACTCACGGTGTTAATAATTGCAATTCTCAGAAGATTTTAAAGAAATCATTATAATTTCACATTATTGAATCCTGTGGTTTTCTACGATGGGAGACTTTTCCGAGTTTCTCATCTGTCTGTATTAAAAGGAGCCATCACCATTGAAAACACTAAGGAAGTGAAAAGGGTACAATGGGACCTAGGCAGGTAGAGGCATGGAGGTCTGCATGGCGACACCCACAACACAAGGAGAGCCACTGCTGCCACAGATGTTCCCCAACAGCAAAACTGGACTCTGTAATGAGATCAAGACGAGTGCTCTAAATGGACTCTGCAGGTGTACAAACCAGCATTATTTATTAGGAGAGCACACAACCCGCACCATGTGTGGTCTGCAAGAAGACATCTGATTGGCTACAAGAACTTCACTGATTACAAAACATCCAACCATTCATAAATAATAAAGAAGTAAACTACAAATCAGGAGAAAGGGACTCTACCAAACAATGTCCACCACCCCCCAAAAAGAGGAAGAGGGAATAAGTATGAATAGAAAAATAACACGCCCAGTTTATCTAAATACAAGAAGATCAAACACTCAACTTGTGTAGACATTTTAGACATTGCCAAAAGGTTCTCTAAATTATAGAGGAAAACAAGACATTTGAGTATTAAAATTATCAATGAAGAGAGAATAGTGTTCATGTTGAACAGATAAATCATACTAGCGAAGAAATTTTGTCTGGAGAACTGCCTTGACAAATATTTTTAGAACTAAGTATACAATAATTAATAGTGGACTGGTGGTCAAAGAGCTGGCAACTGTGCCAACTGAACAGAATTTTAAAAACAGAAACAGCCTTAATTCTATATGAAGTCTATATTAAGTAAAATGATCAAGACAAATCTAAGGAGAATGGATAAATTATTTATTTAAAAACTGACGCTGCCAAAACTTTGTAGAAACACCTGGTGAGATACCATGTGCTAAAATAAACACAGAAACTCAGGACTAAGTAAAAAGGACATTGTTAAAAACCCGAAACTCTGGGGCTGAAGAGGCAGCACTACGGGCAGTTAAGAGCACTGGCTGCTTTTCTGAGAACTCAGGTTGGATTTCCAGCTCCTACTTGGGGCTCACAACTGTAGCTGGAGAGTTTTCTCTCTGGGTCCCACCAAGCCCCAGCAGTCCAACAGCCTACTTATAAAATAAACACACAGACACTTATATTATTTAAACTGATGCTAAACTAAGCCTAATGGCTCAGGCTTCTAGCTATCTAGTTCTTATATCTTAAATTAAAATCCATTTCAATAAATCTATACCATGCCATGTGGCTCGTGGCTTACCTGCATCTTCACATGCTGCTTGTCATGGCTGCTGCTGGCATTGTCTCCCTCCGCCTTTCTGTTCTCTCAATTCTCCTCTCTGTTAGTCCCACCTATACTTCCTGCCTGGCTACTGGCCAATCAGTGTTTTCTTTATTGACCAATCAGAGCAACACATTTAACATACAGACCATCCCACAGCACACAACCATCTGTAACTCCAGTTCCAGGGGATCCAACACCCTCTTTTGACTTCCAAGGGCACTGTACACATACAGTGCAACATACATACAGGCAAAGCACCCATACACATAAAATAAATAATAACAATTAAATCATTACCAGAAAATAAAACAATGACATACATATAATTCCAAACACATAACTACAATAAAAGTAAAAATGTGGCTGGTTTGATATTTATCAAGTAAAACTAACAAATGTGAAGAGTAAGAGGCTAATAAAAATATTTAAAAAACAATAAAGTGAATCCAGGAGTGGTGGTACACACCTTTAATCCCAGCACTTGGAAGGCAGAGGCAGGTGGATCTCTGTGAGTTCCAAACCATTCTGATGTACAAAGCAAGTTCCAGATAGCCAAGGCAGTTACACAGAGAAACCCTGTCTCATAAAACCAATAAATAAACAAAAACAAACAAACAAACAAACAAACAGTGAATGAATAAGTAAGTGAAAGAGATTCTGAATAAGCAGTTCAAATTAGCAGTATGTGCTGCTTGTCTCTCATAACAGCCACAAATGAAGGTGAGACCTTTCTTTTCAAATAGAGAAACAATGATACAAATATAATGCCCAATACTGAATGAAGGTAAGGAAGCAGGCATACTCTCACACTGCTAACAGGAATATAAACTGATATAAACTTTCTGCATAGACAAGTATGCAAATATGCATTTATATATTTGCATGAATGAATAATACAGGTATCAAGTATATTCTTTCAGCCAACAATTTTACTGCCAGAAATGTGTTTAAAATTGGAAATTAATAAGAGATATCAACTAAGATTTAGCTAGACAGTATTTTCCTTGGCATTTTAATAATTTTGAAAAAAAATAAGAACTATCAGAACATTCCACAAAAGAAGTAGTCAAATATTCAACATACACACATTAAAAGTATGTCATAAAAGAGTATTAATAACATGGAAAGATATTCACAATGTACAATAATAAAAGACTTTAAAATACTTTGAGATTAGAATATGAGCCCAAATTATTTATATCTCTTCCATCCTATCCACCTACCTCCTAGTAGTACATATATATAATATATACATACACATATTTGTACAAGCCTAAATATACATGTTGAGAAAAAAATCATACATAGCAAAATATAAACCATACTTACTACAAATCACAGAATTTGTATATGTGTTCTGTTTTCAAGTCCATTATTAAACACTCATTTTGGTTGTATCTGAATTCAAATGTCAATTCTTTCCATGGACTGTTGTTGTAAAACGTTCTACTCTATGCTTCCTTCACCTCCATTCCTCGTAACCACACAAACACTGCACTGGTGTTAAAGACAGGCACTCTAGCTGAATTCTCCTGCTCTGTATGTAGGTCAGCTGATTTCTTTCATTTCCTAGGTTTGCAGTCTCCAAATGAAGACACTACACTTCTTCTTTGCCAGGCTTTCCCTGTGAGGCCTCCTCTCAGCTACCAGTGCCAGTTAGCATCTCCAGAGCAGAACAAGTATACACTGTTCTGACATGAAAAATCAAGACAACCTCCTGCCTTGTCAATGTTTACATTGTTTTAAAACGCTCATTTGAAGTATACACTACCTAACATGAAAACAACTATCTGAATGCAAAAAAAAATGTAAACCTATTCTTTAATAATACTTTCCCAAAGGTATATATTATGGAACTATGGGATGTGGTAAATGGATTTATCACAACTGATTAAATTTCCTACATTGGTATACTCTCTCTCCCTCTCTCTCCCTCCCTCCCTCCTACACACACACACACACACACACACACACACACACACACACACACACACCCCTACCCAAAATGAACTCCTACTACCTACTAAAAGTTAAGATAATTTCAATACCATCAAATGACTCCAACTTCTTTATTTAAACACGATAAACAGGAAATAGGACAATGGAAAAGAACAAAAGGGAGAATTCAAAGACACCTCAAGAGCAAGCCAGGAAGATGACAGTGTTATGAGTCCAGAAGGCTCAGAGAGGGAGGGAAGGAGGGAGGGAGGACAGGCAAGCAAAACCCAAATTCTCTTAGGAAAGAAAAGTCACCAGGCAAGTATTCAAACTTAGCTACAAGGCAGGCTCCTAGGCTAGGCATACAAAGTGCTCATAACACTTTCTGAATCAACTTTGGAGAAGAAAAAAAAGAAAAAACTGCACAAATAGCACAATGTGTTTTCCCCCTTCCCATGAGATTATTCAAATAATCTACATAAATACCAGTTAGCAATTATGCTGTGAACACTAGAAATTCTATGAAGGATAATTTTCAGGGGGCAGATTTACATAGGTCAGATAAACATTTTTACTAAAAATGATAAACAGAACCATCTGTATGCACATACTGTCCAAACATCCATTTAATAATTATAAGCTGGATAAAGACTAGACACATTATTATTACATCAACTACTACAAAAGCATGTGATGATTACTATACTTAGCCTTGATAAGACATACTCAGTTAACCATTAGGGAATAATTCAATATATCGAAAATCTTTAGCTAGTCATTATACATTTACTTTTCAAAGGCAATAGAGGAATTTATGATTATTTCAACACCTTTGGAATACACCTGAATTGAGGAAAAGATGCACCAATATACTGGCACATAAGAGGCTCTCAGCAAATGCTTATCTAATAAGATTAACTGGTTTTTGTTTACTCAGGTTGGAACCCCCCAGGAGCTTGTCCTGTGACCTCTAAATAAAAGGCCAATCTGGTTGGAAATGGGCTTCTTGTCATATGGGGTTGCATATAACTGGAAATAGCAAACTTGAATCTTTTATTGTTACAGATCATTAAGAATTAATGTGAGAAAATTTCTACCCAAATGATTAGTCTCATATGTCAATTTTATTAAGTATAAAGGCAGAGTAAAAAATAGTATATCAAACTGAGTTCCACAGTGACAGGACTCTTGTTATTCAAACTTGCCTCTCTAGTCCTGAACAAATTCCTCTGACAGTAGTTTATCACAGGGACTGTGTAGGTGAATAAATGAGCAGCCTATAATGAGTTTAGGTAAGACTTTTAATGAGAAGACATTTTACATTTTATAGAAAATACATATAGATTTTATACCTGCCTAATTTTTTCTTTTGATATTTTGTCACTTTTATTCTATCCTGAAACAATGATCCAATGAGCTTTATCAGTTATCTCTTCTATCAGAAACATGTATATGAATGGGAATATACAATATCTTTTTTGCTAAGTAGAAAAGAAAATTTCTCATGCCTAAGACATGAGCTGCATGTCTTACAACACAGGTTAATATGCTGAAACAATAGAAAACACAAAGACCGTTGTTTATGTGTAGACATGCTTTAAAAAACAGCAGACAAGAGAATAGTCTAATGAAATAGGCTAACACAGATATGGCTAATAATTACTATCAATGCTTTGAATTTATTAGGTGTGCAACTGAAAGTATAACTGTATGAATTTATTAATTTAAAGTAGAATGAAATTAACCAGGTAGCACCAATAACCAGAAACAGTGGTGCTCCATCTTAGACACGTGTACCCGAGCTTTTGTACTGTTTTGTTTGGTCCTTCCACTCCTCCCAACTCCTTCCTTTCCTCCTTTCTTTCCAGAGTTAACTCAATGATATCACCACTTTCTATGAAA
The DNA here is from genome assembly GCF_049852395.1 of Peromyscus maniculatus bairdii. NCBI lineage: Eukaryota > Metazoa > Chordata > Mammalia > Rodentia > Cricetidae > Peromyscus > Peromyscus maniculatus. Next base: position 58,238,418 of record NC_134854.1, on the reverse strand, counting down.
ATGTTACAAAGTCAAAATGATAAAAATGAAAATTCTGAGAGCCAAAAGGCAAGTAAAATGTAAGTTTCTAAATTATAGCCTTTAAAATGCAACAACAACAACAAAAAACTAAGGTAGCACATAGCCAAAAGAAATGCAGCTGTGAGGACCACAGAATATTTTTCAGTTTAAAATGCTCTAAGTAAATAGCAAGTCTTATATTTAGCAGAAATTGGAAGATTCTAGTGCTTAGAGTAACTGCTAACTATCAGAGTTTACTTTTGAAAGGTTATACTTTTGAAGCAATATATACGTTGATAACAGCATGAAATATGACAGATGCTATTTGATAATACAGAGCTATATAAGTATGTTTAAAATAAGTATTAAAATCTGACTGCCAATTTTCAAATGTTAAACTACAAAAGAAAAAAACTTAGAGTAACCAATTTATATAATTAAACATTAAGTGAGATTTCATTTCCTCCTGTGTTATGTCACTTTAATTGCTACATTTCAAGTGTGATATACAGATATCACTAAAACCTCCAAAAAGACTATCATCATGAAACAGAAGAAACATAACATCTCACAATCAGTTGCAAGGCACAGCTACTAAAACAAAGAAACAGCAGAAATATAAAATAGACGAACAAATGATATACAAATCCCAGATGCCATTATCAAATGGTAGGACTGTTTTGAAGTAAACACATATATCAAACTGAGGTTTCCTATTCGGGAACTTTCCTCTTAGTCATCCATCCAAAAATCTCACAAAAAGTGATCTCATTGCTTTCTCCTTGTTCCTCTGTCTTACTGAAAATGCTATTACAATTTTATCACCCACAGCCTCAACTCCAGATGACTTCTGGCTGTTCCCAAAAATGAAATCTAGACTCAGCTGATGAAGATTTACAACCTTGGAAGACATTCAAAAGGACAGTCTTTTTAAAGGCAGTCCCTGAAGAAAAGGGGACAAGGGCTAAGCCCATGGAAGAGCTGGCAGGTTTAGAAAGATAAATACAGTGACTTCCCAAGGAGGTGACTTACAAAAAGAAACATACTGCCATTTGGGTTCATTTACAACAGTTCTCACTCAAATCTATTGTGGTCATAGATTCAGGAAGAGCTGAGTGAGCCCCGTGTGTTATGTGACTAATAATAACACCCAAATTCAAGAAGCAAGCTGTACTATAGAAAATTGGCCATTAATGTTCAAGTAACATGCATCTTTTCCACATAATAGAGAAATAGCAGGTTTCGGGTTTTTTTGGTTTTTGTTTTTCATTTAAGATGTTGTTCTCTCATTATACCACTGACAATTGACATTCTCACAGTCAAAACTTTAAAATGGAAAATTTTATTTTGAAGGCGTTTTCTGTAATTAGAAACGGCTGCTTAGAGGCTGCAAATTTCTCAAGGATAATGTTGCTTTTCACTTCTCCCCTAAAGACTCAAATGGAAGAGAACTGTTGACATCAGGAACTGTAATTGGGATTCCATTTGGTCTGCCATTCCTTTTCTAAATTCATTTAAGGATTCTGAATTTTACTGACAACTTTTTAGCACCACGCTATCAGGGAAAATAATAGTTCCTGGTGTTTCCAAATAAATATATGTAATCAAAGTCAATATGATTTATAATTGCAAAGGAGTTGTCAAGAAATGTTAAATAGCTAAATACTTCTTAAAACTGGCTTTTCATCAGCATGCTCACATCCTGGTTTGAGACCGCTTGTAACTGAGGCCTGTGTGAACTCCTCTAACACTGCTCCTGCTTTTATCAGTGACAGGCTCTCTGGTTTTAGCAGAGCTCATTATAATCCCACAGAAAAGACCTTTCTGAGTCCCCCTGATGCTGGTGTACACAGAATAGCGATGCTCACACCTCCAGGGCTTCTGAAGGGGCTACATCTAGTTCTCCCCTCATCCTGGCCCCTCCTGTTGCCTGAGACAAGAACAAGACACTAAGCCTCCCTGAACTCTGAACACATTCAACATAGCACAGTGTCTGAGTCATGAGTTCTCCCTGTGAGCCTATCTGTAACATGAATTGCTAAATGGTCTTATTAATAAAAAACCTGAAGCCAGTTATCGGGGTGAATTCTGAAAGACAGAACAAGCCACAGCTAACCTCACCTCCACAACTCCTCACTGGATCCTGTTTCCACGAATTCTCAGACTGAAAGCTTATGAGTCCTCACCTGAATGGATCTCAGCTGAACTGCTGCTAAAAAGCCTCAAAGCTTAAAAGGCCTCTAGTTCCTGGTACTCACATCTTATATACTTTTCTGCTTCCTGCCATCACTTCTTGGGATTAAAGGTGTGAGTCACCATGCCTGGCTGTTTCCAGTGTGGCCTTGAACTCATAGAGATCCAGATAGATCTTTGCCTCCAGAATGCTAGGATTAAAGGCGTGTGTACCACTGCCTAACCTCTATGTTTAATATAGTGGCTGTTCTGTTCTCTGCCCCCAGGTAAGTTTATTGGAGTGTATAATATATCAACCACACCTATCCTAATTTGTCAAAGTAACAGAATAGTGGCAGTACCAGAAAGCAAAAAATACATAAAATCTAGAAAGTATTCCCAACTCTGAACTATCTATCTTTAGCAGTCAACTCTGTGAACTATAAATTTTAGCATTCTACTAACAAAATAACATGTAATAGTAAACAAATGATCTCATGTAAAGTCAACATTTCAAGCCAATTGTAAAAATCAATATTCAGACCTTAGCTCTAATTAAATAAGAAGTAAAAAAATCAAATCATTTGCTTCTTAACCACCAATAAAATTACTGGAAAATGAAACTTCTCTACAGGGGTGAAAAGAGTGTTGGATGAGAACTATCCTATTGGTGTAGCTATAGAAATCATCCAAGAGAGTCAAGTAGCATTGGTGTGTGCCTTTAATCTCAGCACTCGAGAGGCAGAGCCAGGCGGATCTCTGTGAGTTCAAGGCCAGCCTGGTCTATAGAGCGAGATCCAGGGACAGACACCAAAACTACACAGAGAAATGCTGTTTTGAAAAACGAGAGGGGGGGGGGAGGGAGGGAGGGAGGGAGGGAGGGAGGGAGGGAGGGAGGGAGGGAGGAAGGAAGGAAGGAAGGAAGGAAGGAAGGAAGGAAGGAAGGAAGGAAGGAAGGAAGGAAGGAAGGAAGGAAGGAAGGAAGGAAGGAAGGAAGGAAGGAAGGAAGAAGCTGCAAGAAGAGCATGGAACAGCTAAGGGGTTAAAAACAGACATAACTAGCAGCCAGGCCCTTCAACAGCCAGCGATATATATGGAACAGTGCTCTCTCTTGGAGATTCAGTTTGTCTTGGAAAAGGAGTACTATGTACCCTGCTCAACTCACAATCCTATTGTAAACATTAAGTATGAACACACACACACAGCGCACGTATGACTATTACTGAAATAGCCATGTGTACATCACAGAAGCACATGCTAGTTTTTGTATTTAAATGTCCTTTAAAGTAATTTTTATTTAAAAAATTACTGTAAATGTGTTCATCTTTTAAAAAGAAAGCAAAGACTTCTCACTTGTTAGACATTATAGGGAAAAGATATAGATTAATATGTTTAACTGTAGATTTATGCCCTACAAATAAGTAGATAAACATTTACCAATAGTATGCAAAAGTGGTGTGTATATAGATATTAAAAACTACTTTTCATTATATGAAAATCCCATCATTCCATGGCTGATTACAAGACAGAGTGTGAGAGGCAGTCAACAGGCAGTCTACACACTGGCCAGAATAAGTCTATCATGGGATTAATCCCTTAACAAGAAGCACAGCAATTTGTTTTTAATTTTTAAATTAAACTTTTTATTTTAAAAAGTTTCTTAATTAACTATTTTAGAATGCTTGAAAAACTAATTCCCGGTAGTACATTAAATGCTGTCAAATGCGTTCGAGTTTGTGGTGTGTTGCTATGCGGTTTGGGTTTTATCAAAATTACATCTGGGGGAATGAAATCCATTTGTCTACATTTAAAATTTCTCATCTCTGCAACTCAATATTTTTCCTTGATGCATTCTAAATGCCCTAGTAGAAATTATTTTGAAAAGAAACCATTAAAGGTATGCTAATGACTCTGAATTGTGACAGATGCTGTGGAAACAAGCCTGTTGGCTGAGGCGCAGCACCATTAACTATCTATCATAAAGTACTCTGGACTTGCTCATTTATTACTGCTTTGTTGCTCAAGGGGGAGGAAAACAGCAAGAGTTTCTCTTTCTGAGGCAAAAATCATAAGCCACTCACTTATTCTAATGCCATGATCCCCACTGTTTATCTGCATGATAATTAGGGAAATCAAGTAGTGAAATATTATTTTAACGTGATTAGAATCAAACTATTCAAAAGACTAAGGTGGAAGCCCCACATGCTTCCTAACTGGTGGGTATCCATCATAAGATGCTAACTGTTATGCAAAAGGAGTCCCAGCTTCCTGATTGAATTCTAATCCTGGATACAAACACTTACACATGCACACACATATAGTAAAGAAGACAAGGATTTTGAAATGTAGTAGAAATATGACACTACTCTGAGAAACTTCCTTCTACAAACTGTCAAGAATATTTATTGATCACCTACCATTTCAATGGGAAACAAAAATTCAACCACTACGTTGAATTATATGTCAAAATATGTGTCAAAAATATACATCAAAAGGGGCGGGGAGAGCACTAGGCACTAGGGAAATGGCTCAGTGGGTAAAGTGCTTGTTATACAAGCACAAAGAGATGAGTTTGGGTCCTCAGCACCCATATAAAAATCCAGTTGTGGAGGCATATGCCTATAACCCAACACTAGGCATAAAATACAAACATAGATTACTGGACCTTGTTGACTGGTCAATCTAGCTGAACAGATAAGCTCCAGGTTCAACATCAGACTCTGTCTCAAATAGGGTTGGACCAATGAGTGGGTAAAATGTTTGCCATCATGCATGACGACTTGAGTTTGACTACTAAAACCCCCAAAGTGGAGGAGAAAACCAACTCCTGAAAGTTGTCCTCTGACCTCACATGCATCACGGCAAGTACACATTCACACAAAATCATTTAAATTGAAAGTAAGTGGAGTGACTACATAAATATTTGCAGTTCATGACCTGAAGAGGGCAAAAGCTAGGTGTCCTTAGTCCCAGCAAATAGCCTTGCTAGCCTAACACCAAAACTGTCCAGGCACCAGGCTGCCAAGAAGCATCAAGGGAAAAGTGGACAGGTGGCCTCTTCTGTTATGCCCTCAGTTGTTTACATCAAGGAGAGGTATGTCCAGCCCCACCTTGTACTCTACATTGATGCATATGTATCTTTTAATAACTTGAAAGGGGATTTTTACTTAGCAACCACCACCACCACCACCAGTGCTGCATATTGAGCCTACAGCTTTGTGCACTCTGGGGACACACGCTTCCACTGAGCAACAACCCCAGCCTGCAAACAGATACTTCTGTGTTGTCTGGTCTGGTCTCGTCTGGTTCTTTTTGTTAGTATGCATTGAACCCAGGGGCCTTGTTCCTGTTGGGCAAATATTTTACAACTGAGCTACACCCCAATTGCTGACAAGGGACTAACGTTACTAGATAAACTTGAAACCATCACCCCAGAATCATACAACTCTCCCTTTGGTACCTGCATCTATAGTTGGAATAGAGCACAAATCAAGTACAAGTTCACAGCTTTAAAAGTCGCTACAGATTTTAGTAAAGTCAATGAAGGGAAACAAAGCACAAAATTCAACAGAATACAATCCATTCAGGAAGGTAACAATAAGTCTAAAGGGTTTTAACCACGGAAGGAAAAGTATTCAAGCCAGCTCCAAATGGGTGGATAAGTGACTTGTTCACTTTCATAGCAAATACAATAAACTTAAGGCAGTTCAGGGTTTGCTGATTATAGGTATCTGATAAAAAGTATTACAATACCCAAGACTCAAAATCTGCAGTAACAATTTGCCAAAGGAGGCAAGTTATAGACTGCAGTAAAAAACAAGTGCTCATTACGCACAAAACGGCTTTAAATGTCCACCTTCTCAATAGCTATTGGCCCCTTGGCAATAAAGACAAATGAGAATGGGAGGTGACAAGACAAGACTGCATCTTTAGAAAGACCTCTGAGGTGCTCCAAAGAGGTCTCTTCTTATAGCTCTCTAGAAAGTAGAGAAGTCAGTGTGCCCATTAGAAGCATGTGGTAGTACACTCAGGATTACATTCAAGAGCTCACTTCATTTTCCCATCACTGCCTACTCTGGCCAGTGAATAGACTATTTAAAGGGCAAGTCCTTCGTTTATATATAGAAGGCCATGAACTAATGTCAGCTGGGCTCTTCATCACAGGATTTCCTTGGTGACACTCCATAAAAAGAACCATAGGAAGTCCACACTACATAGCTTCTAGCAGCCTTCCTAAGTGATTTTAACCTTCTCCAATGTTATCATTTAATAGATTGCCAAGAGGCAGTCAGACTTAACGAAGACTAAAAACACTAAGCACAGCATACAGATAGTGCGCCTGTCACCTGTCTACCTCTGAGGAGCGGTGTCCCTTGCACAGTGAGACTCCTGCATCCAGAACCACAGTTCCATTGCCTTCCACACTGTTCATGAGGGCTCTCCATGTCATGTTCTATGTCACAGAACAGACCTGACAGCCACTTAGCCATAGCTACCCCAGAGAGTTATTTTTTTTTTTTGGTTTTTTTGAGACAGGGTTTCTCTGTGTAGCTTTGCGCCTTTCCTGGAGCTCACTTGGTAGCCCAGGCTGGCCTCGAACTCACAGAGATCCGCCTGGCTCTGCCTCCCGAGTGCTGGGATTAAAGGCGTGCGCCACCAACGCCCGGCAAACCCAGAGAGTTTATTAATCACCGTTATCCCAAGATCTAGCCTAATAGGCCAATCAGAGAGCTTCACAGTTGCATGTCCCCAACTCCTACTCACCATCTTTAGTATGCTAGCTATCTCAGGGATCATAGGAGAGACCTACTCAACTTCTAGCTCTTATGGGAACAACAAAATTTTCTATCCAGTAAGCAATAAACAGTGTCTACTGAGTGTACTTTGGGTACTGAAATACAAATATAAACAACATTTGCCTTTTCTGCTTCTCACACCCCAGCAACAAACTCACTTTTTAAAGTAAGAAAGAAAACATACTTGAGCAAACAAAAAGTAAAGGACACGAGTAAGGCAACCATATTTTCTGGCTTGCCTGGAATATTCATGTTTCAGTGTCTATCTGTGGGAGCCCGTTTTCAGGATCCTCGTGGCTTTACCCAGCAGGTCCGCATAGAAAGGATGATTAGGACCACGGGTTTGAGTGCAGGTGTCTGAGATGGTCTGCACTTGGCTGTGCTGGAGGGAGGTCTTTTGCTCCACCCTTTGGCATCTCTATAAAAACCCGGGGCCAGAGATAGTCGGGGGCCGTTGGAATAGGTTCCAGGCCCTCTCGAGGTTATCCTTTATTTTCTATCTGTCTATCTCTGCAATATTCTCCAAAATATAAATCCTTCTATCTAATATTTCCTGCTGCTCACACTCAAGAAAACTCTGGAGAGCGGTGGGGTTGGTGGGTAAACGCCCCACATCGATCCTCATAATTGAGAACCTCTTCTTACCTTCTCACTCTGGATAACATATATAGTCAGTCACCTTAGCCATGTGAAAATTATGACCAATGGCTTTTGGAAATACACTGAAGGCTGTGATCATTTTTGAATTAGGAAAATCAGGAAGGCTTTTGGAAGAAGATATTTATACTATGCTTTGACCTGAAAGATGAAATTAAAAGGCGAGGACTAAGAATTGGAATGTGTATGCCAAGGGAAACATTCTGGCTGAAGGATCTGCTAGAGATAAAGTGTAAGAGAAGAAGGGCACACACGTCTTGTTCTGAAAACGTTAACGCCTGTCTTGTATGGTATATGGCATTATGCACATAACCACTGAAAAACTCAGAAGGACTATGTTCCTCTTCTGCCCTGTGGCACAGCATCTGGCAGAAAGGGCATAAAACCTGAGTTAATAAGCACATGGTGATATCTGACTGGATGAATTAGACAAAGCAACACTGTGTCACCCATGTCCTATGAAACAATTCTACTGTTTGATGAGGAAGAGCATGGTCATGACATTAGAACATTTGGTTGGCTCTGCAGTTTTATAAAACTGCCAGTGGTGGAACTCAAACCCTCCAGAGAAGGCTAGGGATCATCCAAACACAGTGAAAAGAGGCTGACAGATGAAGAGAGGTAGCAATGTCAACACTGGCCAGTTCTTAGAAGTCCACGCTGCTTCCAGCAGAGTGAAGCCCACTGTGGCCTGACTTTTACCACAGATCGTCTATACTACAACACTCTGATGCTTGCCCAATTCTTCTGGAATGGAGCTGTTCACTGCACGTCAAGCAGGCTTCTATCTCCAGACTGAAACAGAGGAAGTCATACAAAATGGCAAATACAACTGGCAAAGAACCAGCAAAGGCCTTGTTCTACAAGGGCCTGTGGACTAAGCCCAACAGAGTCAAGTGTCCCCATATTTTATCACTGCCCAGGTACATCACCATCAAGTTTAAGCTATGAAAGAGACTCTCCCTAAGGGGGGGGGGAGGTGTGGTGGTGGTGGTGGTGGTGGTGGTGGTGGTGGTGGTGGTGGTGGTGGTAGTGGTCGTGGTGGTGTGCATCTTTAATCACAGCAGAGGCAGACAGATCTCTCTATGAGTTCGAGGTCAACTTAGTCTACATAGTGAGTCCCAGGACAGCCAGGACTATATAGAAAGGGGGGGCCATACCTCAATCGATTCTCCCCACTTTCCCAAACAGATAAACTCATGGTTGTGGACAAAGCAATCATCTCCACATCTGGCTGTCACTGGTGTGCCTATTTCTGTTGTCATAGTCTAGCTTTCTACATCAGTCACAATGCAGGGCGAAAGTGTGTCTTAGTTTTTCATAAAGAAAGTACAGACCGTCAGAATTCATTAAATGTGTTTATTCAATTAAGACTATTTTTTGTCCAGATGTTTGGTCAAATACCAGTCATACTACAGCTATAAAGTTAGGATATTTTGCTTTTATTTTTGAGATTAACATCAAAATCAGTACACGTTGAGTAAAATGCGTTATCTTCCATCCTGGATATGTGACTAGTAAAGAAAATATTATTTTACTTGTGATGGTTAATACACTGCCAATTTGCTAGTATCTGGAATAACCTAAGAGACAAGGCTCCAGGAACATCTGTGAGGGATTACTTGGATTCAACTTCAATTAAGGTGGGAAAGCCCACCACCCTAAAAGACGGCTGCACCATTTCCTGGACTTGAAAGCTGGAATACATAAAAAGGAGGAAGCTGTCCATGTGTACTCTCTGCTTCTTGCCAGTGAATGTGATGTGATACTGCCTCACACTCCTGCCACAGTGACCTCCCAATCATGGCAGACGGAACCTGCACTTTCCCATTAAGTAGCTCCAGTCAGAGTATTTTATCACACCAATGAGCAAAGTAAATAGTTCAGCACAAGACATAATGAAAGCAGTCAGGTGGACTTTATTCAAGGTGGGTCATGGAGGTAGGGACATGGGGAGAGACTAGACTCATCTACAACTCCAACAAAGAAAATCATGGGCCCCAAGGGAAGGGGAGAGGCTCCCAACGTATAAAAAGTTACAAAGAAGGAATATCAGGCACTTGCAGCTCCAGCTCTACAAGATCCAATGCCCTCTTCTAGCCTCCGCCAGCACACACATTTATGTGGTACTCAGAAGCATATTCACAAAAATTTTAAAAATAAATAAATCTTTTGAAAACCCCACTGTCTTCCAATTCAATGTCAAATTGTTCAAAATCAAGTATGAAAACAAAAGTTCCCCGAATAATTATAAAGCACTCTTATATGTATAAAGTTGCAAAAAAATGGTCAAAAAATTAAATTAATTAAATACTCTGTTAACAATTTTTATTCCTTTAGGATAGGCCCAGTATCCCATTCTCTCTAATCCCTTCATTCTACTGGCATCAGTACTAAACATAGCATATACAATTCTATCTATAAAATATAAGCTTTATTAGGGCAATGACTTTCTTAGTATATATATCTCATTGTATCCCTAACACATAGATCACATTATCTAGCATATACCTATTGGCTTATTAAAAACATAATGAAATACAGATGTGGAAAGCATGACTCCAAAAAAAATAAAATAAAATAAAATCAAGGAAAAACTACACTTAATTCTAAATCAATGGGTATTGATTACGATGAGCAAGCCATATTATAAGCTGTGGACATTATTATAATTTCATATACTGATAATGTTGCTATAATCTACAATGAGATTTACAAATGAGTATTGTTCTCAGTAACCTTTGTCTAAGAGAACAGAGAGGGGCTGGGGACATTTCCCTACTATCTCACGAATTACAACAGAGCCCGTGAAGAAAACTGCTGAGTAGTACAGGCCCTTTCCTCATCATTCAAAGGAGAATATGCTAGAAGGCACCAGTCTCTGTAACTAGACAGTTAAGGGGTTAATCTTTGCCTGGCCACCTAAGCCTCTCATGTGTGAAGGCAGAAGATAGCAGAGCGATAAGAGAACAGAGGTGTTTCATATAAAACACACACACACACACACACCCCTACAGTTCTGGGTTGAGGGGTCAGTGTCAGGGGTTGTTCCAGGCAATACTAGACTGAATTTGCAGGTTAGAAGAGTTTGTTGGCACTGCTATATCCCCAGGCCCACAGTTTGGTTTTAGTGCTATCAATTCCAAATGCCCTGTTTGTCTGGGCACCTAGGAAGGGGCTGCCCACCTTCACTTGAAGGCAGTCAAACATGTAGAAAGCTCACTGGCTTCCTTGCTCTCTGGCCAGCAATCCTTCAGAACTACCTGCAAACCACAAGGAAAAAGAATAAGCTTCCTTCCCACCCACCTCAGGACAGGGAACCTAAACATTTGGCTTCTGTTCCTAGCTATCACTTTATTCCTGGGAGCCATAGGCTTCTCTCATGAATGAAAGAAGGGTTTTAGGAAGGATGACCCCAATATTATCTTCAAGTTTTAGTAAGAAGTGTGATGATGCGAAATGCTTTGCTGCTATCCCATCCATGATTGGCTGGAGTGTCAGGAGCCAGGGGCCTAAGACACCAGGTCCTGGGCAAAACCCAAATGGCTTTACTACTCTGATATGATGAGGCTTTCCAAATTCTGAGCATCTTAGCACAGGTATCTACTTCCTTTAATGAAGTTCTGAGGAAGAAAACCCCACATGGCACACAGCTTAGAGGTTGTTCTTGGGAACAACATCAGACCACCTAACAAAAGACCTTGTGTCTAATGACTTTAGGTGAACTCAGTGTTGCACACTTAAATATTTCTCTCTCTCTCTCTCTCTCTCTCTCTCTCTCTCTCTCTCTCTCTCTCTCTCTCTCATACACACACACACACACACACACACACACACACACACACACACACACACACACACATCAGAGAACAACTTCCAGGAGAGGGTTCTCTCTTGTCACTTCATAAGATTCAGGAATTAACCTGGAGTCATCAGACATCCATTCAAGTACTGACCCATCTTGCAGGACCCAATACTACACACTTACAAGGCTAGTTTATCAACAAGCAAATGAATTTGCAGAGACCTACAAATCAACTAAAAACCCCTATGATGACTTAAAATAAGATGCATATCGATCAAAAAGAAGAAAACAATGGGAACTCCAGCCAAGACATGATCTTTTCTCCAGATCATGTTTTAAGTGAAAAGGGGGTCATCTGATCATCTTTATGACTGATGTGTGTTGACATGAGGGAAAGAGCAAGTACCTACAAGGACTGCACAGTTGTTACATGAGGGTGGGAGATACTACTACTTCTCTTTCTAAGTCACTTCTTCCTTTTTAGGTAGCAAATTTCCTATCTACTTAAGAGCTAATGTTGATGATATGTGTTTATTTTTTTTTTTTTTCTGGTTTTTCGAGACAGGGTTTCTCTGTGTAGCTTTGCGCCTTTCGTGGGACTCACTTGGTAGTCCAGGCTGGCCTCGAACTCACAGAGATCCACCTGGCTCTGCCTCCCGAGTGCTGGGATTAAAGGCGTGCGCCACCACCGCCCGGCTGATATGTGTTTATTACACACAAGTATAAAAATCAATATTAGAAATCAGGAAAAGTAAAACGGGACCATTGTTGGGATAGGAAATAACAGGGTACAAGTAATATGATGGGGAAATGGCGAGAGGGAGGAGGCTCTTTCAGAAACAGGTCCCAGAAAACACTGAGCTGGAACTGACCTGAATGCTTCCACCCTGAGAACTAGCTTTCATAGTACAAGAAAGTGCCATGCAAGCTTCCAAAGGAAGAAGATAATGAATAGTCCTACCCACCTATGATGCCTATGACCACATCAAAGGCCAACAGTGCACAGTAGTGGCATGCCTACCTTGGCAGTAACCCACAGCTCTCTAATTAGACTTAAGACCAGCTCACCAAGAGGAAAATCAAGCCCAGTACTGCAAAACTACCCAGTGCTGGTGAAGTTATGGATATAGGAGAGCCTACAACTACTACTTTACTAAACCAGCATAAGCCCTAACAACAATCGAAACATTTGTCCTTACACCCACAGATAAGCGTAGTTCTCACTCCTCAGTAAGGAAACTTCTTTTTGCAACAGATAGAGACCTTTACAGAAAACTACAATCAATCCAAAATGTAGTTGTGGAGCCCAGTCTCAATGGCTGTCTATAAAACACTCTCAGTCTGCTGTGAACCCTGAAAGAGCATTCCATTAATACACCATGGTCTGTCCTGGCTTCAATGATGAAGCCTTTTGTATAGCTTTTGGTGACAGACTTTAATAGAAATGCATGGATGGATTTACAACTGGCGTGGATCAATTTCTAGTTATTTTACAATTATTGATTAGAGAGTCTCAAATAGCTTTGCCACTTGCCAGACAAAAAGCTACCCCCCCCCCATAAATCTTGGGAAAAGCCAAAGAAACACGAAAACTGATATCTTCTGGAAACACAGCATGCCAAGACAAGATTATAACCAACACAAAGCTGAGAGTCAGGAACAAGCCTGAGAAGCGTGCCCTACTGGCAATCGCTCTCCCGCGCAGCGACCACCAACTGCAATTGATGGAGCTTTGTTTCCATTCAAATAAAAACGTCGGTCACGGAGAACATATTTTAATCCACTACATGCATTTGTGCCATGTCATCTACAAGGACAAAACATGACGACTTCAAAAGTCTGCTCTTGTCGTGTCACTCTATGGGCCCAGTACACATGTCCCCAGGTTTACCATATATGGCTCTCCCCCAAGAGAGAAGAGAGGTGGGGGAAGCAACATGGTAACACACATGCCAAGCATATGTACTACTATAGCTGTGTCTAAGAAATGGTGGCATACAAGATGGAGACACAGCTAAATATGCTGCATTCTAAACGACGGTATTTGGAACTTGTTCTTTTTGATGCCTTCAAGGTTGGAACTGATCCAGTCTCTTTTTAATACAGAGTTCCATAAGGAGATTAAAAAAAATTATAAGTTTGAAACACCAATATATCCTGTCACCCATGCATGACAGGGAATGACAAGAAACATTCTAAAGATGTCACTGTCCATATGCTGCAAATATAAAATGGGCAAGCGAGAGCTAGAAAAGGAAACAGATGTCAGTAATGGGTAAGAGAGGCGATACAATGGTCAAATGAAACTTAGCAAATAATTTTTAGTGAGCTTAATAAATGAAAAAGAAAAGTTTTGAAAAGATGAATCATAGACCTTAGAGGTAGCAAAAGGGTTAATCGGCCATAAAACAGAAATTTAAGTTACAATTTATTTTTTCCTCCATGGGTCTTTATTTTCCATCTACCTTTATCAGGGTATAATTGACAAATAACATATGTATGTGTGTGTGTGTGTGTGTATGTGTGTATATATATATATACTTTTAGTGAACAACATGATGTTTTGACATATGTATGGAGTGTAAGCTGGTTATCCCAATCACATTAATTAGCAGGTCTGTCACCTTATATAGTTGCCTTCTTATATATTAAGCATGCAATATGTTATTACAGTAAGTATGGTCTATGCTGTACATCAGATCCACAGAACTAATTTATGGAATAACTTCAAGTGTGTACCCTTTGACCAACATCATGCCATCTTCCTAACCCCAGACTCTGGTAATGACCAACCGCTACTTCTGAGTTCAATGCTGTGAAGTGACTTGTGAAATTGTCATTGTCTGTGTTTGGCCGACATCACTTGGTATAATGCCTTTCACACTCCTCATATTGTGGATTACATCACTTTCAGGACCCCATGCTGCTGCAAACTTAGGGCATGTAGCAGCCATTTAAAGGTTTATGTAGACCAATTTCTGTTCACATCTTTAAATGTCTATTTTTTCCTTAAAATACCTATTATTTTGCTAACAACGCTCTGAAAGCTCATTCTAAGCAAACAAACATTAGCCAAAAGACTGCATCCTTTTCTCTCCAAGAAAGGGAACACTAAGCCTGGCCCTTTCTGCACAGTGGCTAGCATTTCAACTAATCAGAATAAGTTTTCAATGACAAAAATCCAATTTAACCAAGAAAATAAAAGCTTTCAACTTTAACTATTTTTCTTATTTTTGAAATGGGCTTTTTTAATAACTAAAGAAAATTAAAATAGATGTGACTCCTGGAACTGGTAGCCTATTCATGAAATGAAATTACTTTAGGAAAAGCCAATTTATAAATATGTAGAATTCTGAATTCTCAAAGAACCTCTGTATTTATGTATTTATTCATCAAGGTAACAGACTTGAAAGAAGTACATTAAAGACTCTGTCCTCATTTTAAGCAGACGGAAACAAAGGGCATAAAGGAAAGGAAGCAATTTGCCTAAAATTACATGGAGCAGAACCTGGAAGGGAGGGACAGAGAGGAGGCTATTTCAGATGAAATTACTACTCAAAACCTCTGCAGAAAAGTAAGAATGGAGTTCACTTTCTAATAGCGTTTAATGATATAACGTGGATGCCCGCAATAGCATTTTTGGTTTACAAAAAGAAAATTCCCAAAGCATTTATTTTGCCTCAACTTGCAGTCAATATAAAGTATGAAGCTGTGTGTTGACATGAGACCTTCACACCTCCCTCTCTGCTCATCCTTTCTTCTAAAACTCTGTGGATGACAACAGGAACTCATGGGCCAGCGCTGACAAAGGATCTTCATCTTAGTCCTATTATCTGCAAATTATGTTTAAAATGAAATCTGGGGGCATGTTGAGCAGATGCAATTTGTGAACTTAGACTATACACCCTTAATGAGGAGGAGCAACTGTGATACCGTTAAAAGAAACAAAAACCCAGAATCTGGACTGAGGATTAAAACTGTTCAATGTCTTTACTCTGGGCAACTGTACTTGGTTACAGAAGACGCACATAGTAAATTTTAAGAAGGAAAACAAAAGAATATGATTGTGAAACTCATGCAAGATCATTCACTGTACATGTTTATGAACAATGTATGGTATGTCACAAGCATTATAAGATATATACACGATATATAAAAATGGATTTGTATGAGTAGTTTATATACTATAAAATTATATAGAGATATAAAATTAGGTACAAAGAAAGAATGAGAAAGGATTAAAAACAGATGAATCTAAGTTGAACTTGCTGTACTATTATCACAGAATTGGTGTAAGAAATTATCACAAGGAAGAAGTTAAAAAATGAATTTTAAATCTGTCATTCCATGTGTGATTTTGTCTGTACTGGGAGTGGCAATGTTTTAAACTTTTTAAATGGTTTAGTCAGACTTTGACACACATGTACACATGCATGCCCAGATGCTGAGACCAGGTCAACCGCAGGTGTTGGTCTTCAAGAGTTATCCACCTTGTGGTCAGAGACAACATCTCTCCTTGGGAACTAGAGCTCGACCGTTAGGTTTGGTTTTTTATGTGAGTGGTGGGCATTGAACTCAGGTCCTTGTGTGTGCACAGGTATCTCCCCAACCCCAGAACTATTATTTCTTACAGGGCATTTACTTTTACCACATTAAGAAATATTCATGACATATTACATACACGTTATCTAGCAATGTATATCCTCAGCTTTTCATTTCTAAAATAGAGTTTTATTGGAATTGTAAAGGGCAATTGGAAAACTACATTAATGATTCTATAAATAGATTCTTACTCTGTTTTTCACCTCTTCTCAAATTAACTAATCTCCAAAACAGTCAATGGCATCATTTTTCAAACTCTCAGAGTTTCAGTTTATAATACAAACAAACCTATGGTATAGTTCTAAAATTTTTCATAAAATCCAATTCTTAAAAGCTCACAAAATTAATAGAATCCATCCTATAAGAAAAGTACACACTGCTAATACATATAATTACTTTTCAAAATAATCTACTATGGTAACAGTGCTTTATTTTCCTAAATAAACTGTCACCAAAAAAGAAAAAAAGAAAAAGAAGAAGAAAAGGATTCATCTTTCCTCTCCTACAAAGATTTTATACTATAGATAACAACAACAACAAACAGTTTGCTCCTTTATACATGTATTCTGAAGAAATGGGGACCAGACAAACCAGGTCCCTTGTATATGTATCAACTACTTCTCCTGAAGCATGGCATGCAACACCAAGATTTTTAGTTAAGAAAAAATTTTAAATGACTATAAAAATAAACAGAGCACTTAAACACTTCCTATAAATGTAAAAGATTCACATAAGATAACTATTTTTAATAATAACATTTACAGCATTTACAGATTTCTATCTATTGTGTACAGCTCAATGCCTCAATGTCACACAGGCTATCCTGAGTTCAAGTTGAGTGCAATGGTTCTGAATACACTCCTCCAAGAGGAGACAACACTCCAACTGGCCAAGAGGTTAAGGCCATCTGCCCTCTACTCCAAGTAAGCCACAGTGCCATATTTTAATACTTCCTGTACACGGGCATCAACACATTACCTTTAGTTACACATTTTATTATGCCTTCAATAGTAATTCCTGCTTTGATTGTGTGCCTGTTCAGTAATTCTATCCCTTTCTAATATAAAGAATCAATTCCACTAGAAGTTAAAATAATAATTAACTAAAATTAATTAATTATTGAAACGGTACCCAAAATAAAAGCAAGGAGGCCCTGGAGATCTGAGTTGTGTAACTTTTTGGTTCACAGTTTCTTTGAACATTTTCTTGATCATCAACAGGTATGATGCATAACCTCCCACAAAATATACCAAGTGAGACACTAGATTTCAAAGTTTCTGTTAAATGATAGGCAACAAAAACAAACTCCAATTGTTTGGGCTGTGATTTTGGCCAGGAATAACATGTGCGTAGTCTACAGTACTAACTAGATTTACAGCAGGGATCCCAGAAGATCAGCAGACTGCTCCAGTGAGTCAAGTATGCATCTGAAGGAAAGGTATTTAAAGTTAAAATCCCATGAGGCTTAAACTAGGTACACACAGTGAATGAAGAAATTCTGAACAGAAGATGTTTAATTTTCTAAGCAAAAAATGTATATTGACAGGTCTTATAAACCTCCTCCAATAAAACTAGTCCATAACAATGTGATCTTTCTCATCAGGAAAATACCAAATATTCATCTGAAATTAATCTTGAAATTGGTATGTGGAACAATCAAGATCTTTCAGGTACTGAGCATGGGACTTGATGGAAGCACCTGGCATAAAAGAATGGGGAAAAACTAGTCAGAAAACTCTAAAAAATGTTTAATCAACAAAATTCTGTGACAATGAAGACATCTCTTAAGTAATAAGTTATCAGTGCTGGCCTTTCCATTATCGTTTTTGGAAAATAGCACGGTGCTGTCTATGTAAATCACATTCTGCCTAGGGCTATGTAGCTTACCTCAAATTATTTCAGAATCATCTAAAAATGACTCATTTTTCTATTAAAATGATAAATGGACTAAATGAGGTATGTAATAAATACTGCAGATCTGTAAACAGATTCCTGCTCTCCAGAGAACGAGGACTTACTTCATTGGGTAATTCTGCCCCTCAGTATTTTCAGGAGAAGTCATCCTTAAATTATAGTTAGCAAAGAAAAGAGAAGAGTCACAATGGAAGAAAGTGGGGCATGTCTATAGGGTCACAAGGGAATACTGCAATACTGTTCTCTCTATAACCACAGAATAAACATGCCTATATACACATCAGCAGCGCATAGCTCAGATCATCAAGAACAAGGGAAGAGCATAGCTCAGGTCCATTTAGGATGCAGAAAAGAAAAGAGACGGAGCAGGAATGTTCGTTAACATCCATTATACAAATAGCTCTCATTGCACACAGACTATCACGGAGTCAGCAATAATGGATCCTCCCTCAGTAGGGTGAAAGCAGTTCACTAACAGTTGTGAGACTTGCTGTCAAGGCACACTGGAAAGACTGCTGCTGAACACAGACCTGCTCAACCCAATGTGCAAAACCATTACTCGGGATCTGTAGGGATTTAACAGACTCGATTATGCTTATGTTAAACTTCCTATCTATTACAGGTTAAGGGAAACGGAGGGCCATATTTCTTGGCCTCTTCAAAAGGAAGTCAGATATGGTGTCAGCTCAATAAAATTCCAAGACACTAATGACAGTTCATTTCCAACCGGGCCATGAAGCAAATATATTAACAATAAATGCCAAGTCATTATCAAGAGATGAAAGCATAGCCAGCCCTTTTGCCCCACAGTTACCTATGGATTTTTACTTGGTGCTCTCCATATCTCACCTGGACACCCATTAACAACCCAAGTGATAGGGTGTCAATAGATACCACTCAGTCTGAGTTGCCCTCAGCCAATGTTTTGCAAGCAACTTGATGAGTTTTCAAAACAGCATTTAAAATGAAAATATGACAGTACATTCTAAGAAGTGTCTGATTAACTGGCCCCGGCAACTTCAGTAGCATTATGCTCATCCTTGGTGACTTCTCTAATCACTTTGTCAACAAGATCACAGCAGTCTGAGTGAACAACAGTCATCTCTACACTGAGTTCAGTGGAAAGCTCCCCGGCCTTGACAGGGATGTAATCTCCTCTACGAAGAGGACATTTTGCCATGCTCCAGCTCTAGACCCTCAATATCCAGCTCTTGACCCTCGATATCCAAACAACACAATATAATATTTTCCCTGAGGATATTTGGTAATAAGATTGTAGGTATTTTTGCCTACCTGGAAAAGTAGGGGATTCAACAATACGTATTTAAGAAATATATTCATCTGAATAAGCTTTAAGCATACAATGAAGGCCTGTATCTATAACTGCAGTCTTACCCACTTTAGGGAACTTCATTCACATAAAGGGTAAGCTGGCAGGCTGAAACACACTCTTCTCATCTCACACAGTAATAGCAAAGAGACCTGAAGCTGCCTGCCACTCCACAGAACATTAGATCAACAATCTCTTCATAGGGTTATGCACATTCCAGCTGACAATTATAATGCTATCATAATACACTGGAAGCTGGACCACACATGCTAAGAACGAACATAAAAGAAGAAGCAGAATGTGAATGCTTTGTCTTGGAGACTGTGCTGGCCTACTCAACAGGAGGCAAAGGCACACAGCATGCCTCCACTCTCACCTTCAGGGGGGCTGCCCTTTGAAGTCTAGAGTCAGCTATTAACTGAGCAAGGCCTAGGAAGATAGGGACTTGCAGGTGGATTCCAGATCCTATTCTTACCAATAACCCTGAGGAAAATAGCTGTAACTTCAGCCTCAAATCCATCAAACAGAGGGTTGAAATTGTATATTTAAATAGTCCTCAAAAGCTCAAAATCATTAACTCCAGTTCTTGCAAGCAAAACAGACTAGTACACTGTGCATATCCAAATAACTAGAGCAAGAAAACCAGTGCATGGCATGACCATGGGGAGAACTTGAAGGAGATAATAAAATGCCTAGATTACACCAAAAAGAAAAAAGAAATTAGGGGGATGTTTTTTAATTATCTTTAAGTTCTCCATAACAGAACCCAGGATAACCAATGTTACCCTGAAACTTCATCTACCTGGCAAACCATAATGATACTAAGCATCCCAAGTAATCACTCTTGTTCATGTATTATTACACAGAACTCCACAGTAAGAACTTGGCAGTGACTTCAGAATCCCAGCTTGGCAGCTTCCCACACCTGAGGCAGACCCTGACTCACATCTGGGCAGCAGTGCTATTCTTAGCTGCTTCTTTTAATTTACTCATTTTCCTCCACACCCCCAAACCAAACCCTTTTTCTCTTTTACCATGAAATTTCAACTGCCAGTTTGAAGCACAAAGAAAACACAGAGCTGAAAAGCACACAGCACAAAATTAATCAATTTTTTTTGATTGCTTCACAGATGCATTTCAGACAAAAAGGAAACTGGGAATAAAAAGTGACATTTTTGTGAAAGTCACTTAAATTTGCAGAAATGAAATTTGTACATTCACCCACTCTACTTTTTGTGTTATTTTTCTAATAGTGTGAGGTTTAAACATTCAGAAAATATATAGTTCAAAGAAAAGGCCAAAAGATAAGAATGGCTTTTGACCTCTCCCCTCACAAACATTACACTGAAGACTGAGGAAGATCAACCAGACCTGCTTTGACTTCACATCTGCAATTAACAGAACCTTATACACAGGACATGTTGAATAAAAATATATGATGGAGATGCATGCAGAAAAAGACTACAATACTTTCAACAAACTGAACAGAATACTATCTAATGCCCAGACCCTCCCTAACTCTTCAGTGAAGTTATACTGCACAGTGTACACTTGACCCTGGACACTTCTTATGATTAAATATTTTGGTTTTTTTTTCTTAATGATAGAGTTGTTGACACTAGAAATGTTATGGTCTTTTATTGAATAGTGTTTATTTATTTATTCATTGAGAGAGAGAGACAGAGAGACAGAGACAGAGACAGAGACAGAGACAGAGACAGAGACAGAGACAGAGACTGACTGACTATATAAGCACACGTGTAGAGGTCAGAGGACAACTTGTAGGAAACCGTTTTCTTCTCCCACATCCGGGTTTCAGGGATCAAACTCACGTTGTCAGGTCTTCTGAAGCATCCTTACTCGCTGTCATAACTAACAGTCCTAAAGTTAATCTTGATGCTTCTCTTAATTCTTCCAACCTAAATGCCCAAGAAAACTATTTCCCAAATACTTTTTCCATCTCTTTACAATGCTTCCCCGTGAGCAATGCTCTAGCATCACCTGCTCTCTGCTGCACAAATGGAGACCCTTCTCCTGGATTCTATGCATCCAGCCCTGTCACCTCTAGTCTGTCCTTTGACATCACTGAGTTAGGAAAACAAGTTTCTAATCACTCCACTGCCCTGCTCCAAACTTCCCTATGTATCCAGTCCAGTGTTCCGAACGGGCACACATGTCCTCCACAACCTCAGCTCTGCTGCCTACTGCAGCCTCATCCACCACTCTTCTTGCTCTGTGCTTCCGCCACAGCGACACTTGGTTGTGACCCCTGTCCTCATGCACCTCCTCAATCTGCAGGGGAACTCCTAAACAGGCATTAGGATTCAGCTCCGGCTCCCTGCCCTAGAAAGTTCACTTCCTTTCCTCTTACTTCTGGGACTTTAGCACTTTCAATAATTCAGTCAACAACATCAACTTCTTACTGACTGCTGGGCCTTGTCATAAACAGGCACTTAAGCAGCTGTTAATTGAATGTAGATCCAGCAGTGGGTTACAAAGAAGGCAAGATCCCTCCAACCTCAAAAGTAGAAATTCTCACAGCACTATAAGTAGCATGAATTGATAAAATATATCAACTTTAAAGGGTTGATTTTAAACAGATATCTGTCTTCACAAAATATGTATTTTCTCAAATGCAGAAACTGTATTTCACACACACACACACACACACACACACACACACACACACACACACACACACGGCACAAGCATGTCATGAAAGCAGAGGAGGGGCTATTTGATGTGAAGAAACCAAGAAGCAAGCAGAAGAGAAAAGATGGGGGTCCCAGGGAGAGAAAAAAATGAGCAAAGTACAGTGAGAGGTATGTAAGAAGATGTCATAATCAAATCCAGGATTTGTTTGATGACTAAACATTTATAAAAACAGAAAACCCTGAAGGAGAAAACTAATAAATGGAAACAGGAAACTAGAGCCTATATGGCCGCCTCACTCAGTATGACTTCCTTAAGAAGAGGCCTTTTCTTTCTCATTTACACATCCTCAGACCTACCAGAGTATAATTTCCATAAAGGAAATATTCAATAAAACACCTGTTGTAAGGGTGAAGGAGGTGTGTCACATTTGGGGGCAGAGGGTCCAGGATACTTAAGTAAATGCTTTTCTATAAATAAATTAAAGTTTACTTTAAATTTCAGATCTTTTTAAAAAGAAAATACTGAACAGCTCTGTGGTGAATAAGAAATGACTAACATTAAGCCAACATAGTTTAGTAAGACAGAAAAAAGATCAAATCACTATTTTTAATTGGCATTTTTAGAAAGAAATCAAATATAATTGCAAAGTCAAATATCAGCCTAGTATTCTTTAATTTCAAAAGAAATTCTAATGGCACAGCAAATAGGAGATTATGAATGCAAGATCTTAAAGATACCAAAATGTCAAGCTGCATTAACCTTGTGTGTGGTTTGGTTCTACCCTTCCACTAATCTCCCTTCATCACAGGGCCCTTAACTGCTCCTAAGGAGGATACACAATCAGTGTGATCTCACTGTCATTTCAAGTCACAGTCACCAATGAGTGGCCTCTCCCAACCGTCTGGATAAAATCTGATTAAAATTCTGGTACCAGTCACACAGGATAGAGAGGGGATGATAGATTCTTTCTAGACTAGGCTTCAGAGTTTCGAAGCCCAGTCAAAACAAGGCTTCCAAAGGGGAAACTCCTGATTGGAACCTATTTTAAAGATTTCAGCAACCAGACCATAATGACTCTGCTCTCAAAGAGTTTCAACAAAATCAGCTGCTAGGGGAAGCCTAGCACTTACAACTAAAAAGACAGAGTCAGCATACGCACACGCACGCACGCACGCACGCACCCAGACATAAAAAATTCTACCTCTGACTTATGTGACAGATAGCAGTCAAAACAGATCCACTAAAAGCATTGGAAAATTAACACTAGTTCACATGTATACAGTATATCTGAAACATGAATGTCACGTTTAGCCTAGGGTCTTCTCATCAGAAAGACAGAAGACAGATAGATAGAGATAGATAGATCCTTGAGGCTTCATTGGAGAGTTCCAGGCCAGAGAGAGACCCTGTTTCCAAAAAAGAAAAGTAGACAACACCTGAGGAACAAAACTGAAGGTTGATCTCTAGTTTCACATATAACCTCGCCCCCAAAACACACATACACAGACACAGATATTCACATAATCATACACATACATACATAAACCCACACAAGTACATAAACATACATATATACAGACATACATATACAAGTAATATTAAGTTATCTATGGATAGTGAAGTCTGATGTCAATTTTTAATGTATTTCTGGATTGATTTTCTGATCGTTACACAGTGAAAATGTATGTCTTCTACTGTAACACCAATAATGGAGAAGTGCAGCAGACACATCAGGAATTACCCAGCAGCAGTTAATGTTAAAGCCACAACACCACTCCAACGTCTGTGAACATTTGAGACAGGAAAAGACCCTCTGAGCGAGCATCACCCACTGTATCAATCCTATTTATTCCCTAAGTGCTCTGAAAACTCTATTTGGCCAACACTGTGATGAATGGTGAGATGCAGCAGTTGTGAGTACTATTATTGGCCATCTATACCACACAACCCCACAATCAGTAAGAAAGCGCTACAAACAGAACATATATTTCACTATCTACACACCAGTAGTTAAATAAGTGAAAATAGGCAATAGGCAAGGTTATCAAGACAAACAGAAAAGGATGAACATACTGTTCTATCCGAACCATGGCACACAACATGAGCTGCCTCTAGGTTCTACAAGATCCTTCCATGCTTTCACAGTTCTTGTGAAATCGTTCTTATACTGCCTTGTCATTTGTATGTAATGAGTCTTTTGAATCGTTAAGTCTTACACTAGTGAACAAGATGGTATGTCCAAATTCAGGTAAAGAACCATTGAGAGAGAGTGTTCTGGGGATAAGGTGCAAAGGAGCAAAAAGGGGGACAAAAAAATGCCCACCAGAAATACCTCAGGTACCTTCCTAAAATAAGAGCAAAATTAACCCTGTTCCCTCCTCCATCCTTAGTCTCCAGACTGTGAGAAGGCACTGTGAATGAAAATGACCCCTCAACCAACTGGCCTGCCATTTTTTCCCACTTCCTCAAAACACACTTCTGCTTAGGCAGGCAGCAGATGGAATCAGAAACGAGCTGCTCGGGACTCTGTTTCTAATCCTAAAGCAACTACCCTTTAGGTTTACTGGTTTCCCTTCTGGTCCTGACATTGCCCGAGTGCCACTCAATGAGTGTGCACCATGTGCTGACAGTCAGCCCAGTGGCATTTCCCTCCTGGGCTACCACCTCCCTCCCCATGCAGCCTGGACCTCAGAGTGGTCACAAAGAAATGGGTTTATAATCTGACTTCATTTTCAAATTCCTCTATTTGTACCTGGTCAGGGGTTCACTTATCAAAGAAAGGGCTAAAAGGTAAAAAAGAAAAGATTTAGCAATTATTAGCAATTTGCTTATTTCACACAGAACTAGAAGAGAATTCTAAAGCTTCATGGACACGAAGAAATCTAAAATGACTCAGAGAGGAAATGCTACTCTGTTAATTTGATCAGACACACTGTATACATGCACTAACTTACCACACTGTACCCCTCCCTGTGGATAAGTATTAACATCAATCATTTAAAAAGAAAAATCAAAGAACAAGATGTCAACTGTCCTAATATTAACAATTGTGTGGGGCAACTGCAAAGCAGAGAGACAGACAGACAGACAGACAATAGAGGAGAGGGCCTTTTCCTCATCAAAACCCTCCATGTAAGGCCTTGTGTTCAGCCTCACTGGTTCCCCTACATGTTCCAGCGAGGACCAAAGGCCTTGAGCAGTTTCATCTGCATTTCCGGGAAGAAATAGAGACTGAGAAGTCCAAGCTAGAGGTTCAAACCAGAAGAGGCCCAGTTTTATCTGACAGTGGAAACTACATTTAATAAGTGGTAGGGATACAGAAGATACTATTCATCATGAGAAACTGTATTTCAGAAAAAAATGTTCTGTGATCTACAAATATATTTGCATACATAAAACACTTATGAAAATTTTAAATTATATATAAGAGACCTTGAGAAAAACACTATAGAGGGCAATACACCCCTGTGTAAACCATGGTCATGTCAGAGAAAGATGTACAGTGACTTTCAAATTTTCTGTTAATGGTCTTTTATTTTAAAGTATTTATACTGTCTTTAAATTAAAAATATTTTACTAAAGAAATTTCTGGTTCTCTTTTAATAGACTGTTCTCCAAGGCCTTGCTGACTTTCCCCCTTTCTAAGTTGACCCAGACAGTGACTAATAAAAGCTCAACTCACCTTCCTGGAGATTGCCCAGGTAGGCAATCTGGAAACTGCCCAGGAAGAGAAAGCGGCCAGGCTGCTGGCTCCAATGTTTCCCAGAGAAAAAAAGTCAAGGGAGGAAAACAAACAAGCAACATTTTTCCAGGTGCAACCTGGGTATTGGGTATTGGTCCTGACTTCAACACTTCTACAGTTACTTCCCTTAATGTCCGGGATGGCCAACCGTACATCAGTTACTTGCAATATATGAAACTCAACAAAGTTCTGGCCAGGGGAAATTACTGTTATCAACACTAAATGCTGGCACCAAGTGCTTAGCTTTGCCCAACCTCAGGGCTGTCCTAGAGGGCAAGGCATCTCTAGTTAACCTGGAAGAGACTCACCAGATGCTTTGCCTTCGAGCGTTCCTCCTCGCTGGATATCCTTTCCCGAAGGATAGCTCTGGTAAGCTGTTCATTGGCTGCGGCCCTCTCTCGTTCTAGGTCCCTGGCTTGCTTAAGGCTGAAAAGACAAGTAAAGATAATAGTATTTTGATTTAAATTATTTTAATTACTGTAATTATTTTAGATTATTTCATAACCGAGTTAGGAAAAATACTTTGATGAATGACATTATGTTAAATGAAATAACTGAATATAAAGGAACATTACAGTTATAATTTTAAAAGCTGAAATCTTCTTGGTCCATAATCTATCAAAACTATATACAGCCTCAGCCCATATATTTAAAACAACAGAATTCCAAGACAAGAAGTTACTGATTCAGCTGACAAAGTATCCGAGTTCAACAAAGTTCTCAGGTATAACTGAAAACTTCTCACCTAAAAGTCCCATTACCTGGTCCTCCATTTGATCTCAGGAAATAGAGTTCGGCATGAAGATCTGAGCACCCTCTCTAGCACCCACACAAAAAGCCAGAGTGGTAATTCATGCTTGGAATTCAGTACTTGGGAAGCAGTGACAGGGAGGTCCCTGAGTGTGCTGGCGGGCTAGCCTAGCCTAGGCCACCAGTAAGTCCTAGGTCCCAGGGAGAGGCGCACTCTCAGAAACCAAGGTAGACAGCGCTCCTGAGAAACCACAGCTGTTGTTGGTTGTTTTTACTCTTTTGGGGAACTCAGCACCCAGCTCCCAAATAAATCACACAAAGAGGCTACTTATTAATTATGAATGACCAGCCTTAGCTTGGCTTGTTTCTTGCCAGCGTTTCTTAACTTTAAATTATCCGGTCTGTCTTTGCCTCTGGGCTTTTCCTGTTCTCTCTTTTTGTAGACCTTTGTATACCATTGTTGCTGGTCGTGTAGCTGGGTGGCTGGTCCGTGATGTTCTCCTCCTTCTCTCACTCCTAGATCTCTCTTCCCAGATCCCTCCTTCTATATATTCTCTCTGCCTGCCAGCCCTGCCTATCCTTTCTCTTGCCTCACTATTGGCCGTTCAGCTCTTCATTAGACCATCAGGTGTTTTAGACAAGCAAAGTATCATAACTTCACAGAGTTAAGCAAATGCAACACAAACAAAAGTAACACACGTTAAATTAATATTCCCCAATATTACCCCTTTTTCTATACAAAAATGAACAGTTTTAAATTTAACACAGTAAGACTGTATACAATAAGAACAATTATCAAGTAAAGATTACATTCACAATGTACTGAATTCCAACTCTTTTGTGTCTGCTCCATTTAAAGAAAATACTCCATAATCTATCCTATCTTAGTAAATCCAAAATTTTATGCCTAATTTACTTAAAACTGCAATTAGAACTATCTAGTTCTTCAACTCCCAATTATTTAAGTAAACAAAAAGTATACTGCAAACAACTTCCAAAAACTCTAAAAATGACAGAGACATCTGACTGCCTGGACAGTCACCCAAAGATCCTCTGCAACGTTGGGGGATCCATCTTCAGCTTACAGGCCCATAGTATCTGGCAGACTTTTCAATGAAGCAGGAAATTTGAAAGACTGTCTCACATATGTTAGCAAAATTTGTCAGTCACTTTCCTGTCGGTCCTACATGTCCAATTTATACAACGTAGTGTCAGGCAGTCCAGGCAAGAGCAGCTTCTTACCCAAATGGTTAGCCTTGTCACATTGAAAGCAAATGCCATAAGAAGTTTCTTCAATGCCCATCATCTCTGAAGTAAACTGGTGCTGCCAGGAGCAGATGTGTGTCTCATTGTCATGAAAAGCCCTAAGTTGACAAAACCTTTTAAATGTCATATTCTGTAGGTCTTTGAAAGGTTTTAAGACCATCTATCTAAAATATATCTCTATATAATCTAGAAAGCATACCTAACATAACTACAGTTTTGACTGTTATAAATGACTAACCATTAACCTATGTTTTCTGATTATCCTATATAGTTTATAACAATAACTTTCAAAAACTAGAACTTGACCCTACATTTCCAAATGAACTGCATAGGCACAATACCTCAAACAAAAATAGAAACATACATACAATATGTTCTAACAAAAATAACCTTAAATTTTTATCAATATACAAAAATCCTTTAAACAAGAATAGAAGCATATATACAGTGTAACAAAAATAACTTTAAATTTGTATCAATATTCTATATTCCCCTAAATGATAACAAACATCCATAACCCACCAAACATCCAAACCACCCATACCCTCCAACTCTTGGGAATGTGGGCTTAGTTTTCTCTAAACTGCTTCCTGCTGGCTGTGGGTGAAGGCATCTTTAGAGGTTCCTGAGAAAATCTTGACTTAATGACCAAGTCCTGGAAAGACCAGTTATAATCTTTGTTGATAGATATCATCTGTCAAGATTTAAGAGGTCTCCCCTGATCAAACCTGATACATATTATTCCTAAAGGAATCTACAACCTCTCATCTCCTTCGGGAACAAAACTCCAAAGCATTTTTGATTTCCATTTTACAAATATCGTTTGACTTCTTTTTAAAGTTAAGATAGCCCTCAAGTATCTAGGTTGGATCAATTTTGCAGTCCTGTTCACAATCCCACATCTCTTAGCAGTTGGCATATCAACAATCAAAAAATTCAAAATAAACAATACTGTATTGGACCCAGACTCCCTGTGTATTTCCTATCTTTACGTGGCTTTTTTCTTTTACATTACTTTTACTGTCTCTTTGGACTTTATTTTTAAACTATTTCTTTCTGTGACTGTCTAAACCTATTTTCTTTTTTCTTTTCTTAAGCCTACACACATTGTAAAACACAGTGGAACCTGTTTAGAGGGGTTTTTCTGTCTGGATCTCTTTTACTGTGCATCTCTAGTCTTTTTTGACCACA
Source organism: Peromyscus maniculatus bairdii (assembly GCF_049852395.1). NCBI lineage: Eukaryota > Metazoa > Chordata > Mammalia > Rodentia > Cricetidae > Peromyscus > Peromyscus maniculatus. The sequence goes on along the minus strand of NC_134854.1, from coordinate 58,209,538 downwards.
AAAACTAGCAAACTTTAAACTGCTAAGCTACACCTGAATCCTCCTTGACTGGCTCCACCCACTTCTCAGGTTGTGAAATTGAAGCCTATAACTCAGAGCCTGGTCAGAGGTTCATGACCAAGAACTGCATTCAACCTTCCTAGAGTTCTAGAATGCTGAAGCTTGCACTGTGGCAGGCGTTTTTAATTAGTTTTTTGTTCCTACTTAACTGTACTAGCTGCTCAAGGGCTCACTGTCTGGCAGAAACTCTTAAAGGAGTCATTTTTTTTTAAGCTTTCTCGGGTATTATGGAAATTCGAGCACCATGTTGGTACACCAAAATGTTGTTGTTTGTTTTTGCTCTTATGCAGAGCCTGCAATCAACTCCAAATAAATCACACATGGAGGCCTATACTTAATTATAAATGCCCGGCCTTAGCTTGGCTTGTTTCTTGCCAGGTTTTCTTAACCTACATTATCCCCATCTACCTTTTGCCTCTGTGCTTTTTCCTTTTCTTACTTCTATATATCTTACTTTCACTCTTACTCTGTGTGTGGCTGTGTAGCTGGCACTTAGCGTCCTCTTCCTTCCTCTCTTGTTCCTTCTCCCGTTCCTCCCAGATTTCTTCTATATATTCTCTCTGCCTGCCAGCCCTGCCCATCCTTTCTCCTGCTTTCCCACTGGCCATTCAGCTCTTTATTAGACTGTCAAGTATTTTAGACAGGCACAGTAACACAGATTCAGAGTTAAACAAATACAGCACACCTTAAAATAATATTCCCCAATACACAGCTGAGCTAGAATTCTGTTCTCCATGCACAAAATGATCAAGCCATGTTTGTGACAAATATATGAAGGTTTATTATCATCTTCCTCTTAAAACTGACCTACTTTTTCACTGAACATGAGTGAGTTAGGCACCATGTTAAACATAGAAGACACTGTAATGGACAAAGTGTAGAGATTCCCTGGTTTCTTAATCATACTTCAAAACAGGAGTTAACTAGCAACACATAGAAGTCTCTCCACCCAGTGTATCACTCTATCTTCCTACAATCTCCATATGTAAATATGGCAAAACTTTTAATACCAGGATCCTGGCTGATGGAATGACTGCAACCACCTCCCTTAACTCCAATTAACACCTTACATTCCAGATATGGTCTAGTGAAACAAGAAGACAGCCACAGCAGTGCCCAGATCTGAATACTACTAATTCTATTAATAAAGCCTACAATTGCATTAAGGTGATCCATAGCCTCGTTACACAATTAGATCCATATTAAGTTACAATCTACTAAAATCCCCTCATATGTGATAAATGACTTTGGCACTGGTTTTTGCCATAATGCCTTGCACAGACAGGCACTCAGAAGCACTGAATGACAGAACATTTCAGTGTAATCTCATGGACAAAGATTTTCTGATTGCCTTTTCTCTCTTCAAAGAATAACCCTTCTATACCATTATATCCCCAAAGATGCAAGCTATGCTTTAAAAGAAGGTGAAATTGTTATGTTGGTGTCGTTCTGAGTGAAATTTTCTAAGTGTGCATGATGAGTGCTAAACTTTACTTGGTGTTAGCCTATGAAAAGGACCCTTGAAAAGAAGTAGAGAAGATAAAATTTTTGTTACTGTTTTAAAGCCTCACACCACCCTGATACCCTGACGTTCTTAGAAGCAAATTATAACAGAGAAAATTATCTTGTAAAATACATCCCAAACTTACGTCTTTCTCCTAGAGGGTAAACATGTATAGTTGTTTCTTAAAGAAGAAACAACAAGAACAACAGAAATAAATATAAACTTACTCCACTAATAAACCTCTGAGACTTTCTAAGCCATAAGTACAATGAGAGTAGGCAAAAAAGGGTCTCTAAAATATTTTATAAAAACCATACAGCATGGCATCAGCCACTAAGTCTATGGGACATAGAAGGATAATGATTTCAGATCACACTGCCTCCCAGCCCAGGAGCTCAGAGTGAGGTCCACACAGCAGCAGAGCCATCTAGAGAGTTGCTGGATGCAAATTCCCAGCAGCACCTCACATCTAAGAATGAGAAACCCAGAGGAGAGTATACAGCAAAATGTCTTTTAATGTGCCACCCCCAGGTGATTCTGATGCGTGCTGGAGTTGCAAAGCCACAGCTCGATACACAAATACATCCTGGAGATATATCAAAGAGAAATAACATCAAAATGGAGTGGTCCACATGAGGACACTGATAACAGCTAAAGTTATTGAACCAGATTACAAAACTATGCATTTAAAGCACTTTAATAGGAATATTGCTACACATTTTTAAAAAGTTGCCTATTTTACATGTTAAGTGAAAACTGAAATAAAATAACAGCAATATCACTTAGGGATCACCTGCTACATGCCAAGAAGTGTGCTAGGCATTTCAGATATGCAAACCCATATGCATGTGTATTTGTATTCAAGAAGGATACTGATTCATGAACATGGACCATGAATCTATAGAACTACATTCTGTCATTCTGCTTGGTGTAGTCAGTTTTAAAGTATTTTAATAATGACTACTTTTATAATTGAATTTACTCATATACAGCTCAAGTTTAATTACAACTGGAGATATAAGTGGTTTAACTGTGAGGATCAGGAACTACTGGGAAGTAAAAGGGAAGAAGCAAACATCCTAGCATGAAAGTCTTCAACATGAAAGAAAACAAAGCCTGTCAGGCTGCTGCGTATGAAGACAAACAAGCTCTGGGCATGGACTTCGGGTCCAAGCCAAGGCGCTGCACCCACCACCAAGTAAACCCCAGCTAACTGTCATGAGCTCTGCTACATAGACTGATGCTAATGCCTACCCTATACACAAACAGGGAATTTAGCACAGGGCAACAAATGTCAGTAACTCAAAGTAACAACAGTAACAGCCCTCGCTGGGGAGTCAGGAATACAGGGAAGCACGGGCTTCTGCAGGGAGAAAACCTCAGTTGGCTCTGTGCATGTGGCAGCTTGGGCCTCTAGGCTTGCTCCCCCTCCCCCTTCACCCCTCCTTTGTCAAGAGGAAATTTTGTTCTTTAAATTTTCTTCAAGAACTTCTAGAATCAAAAACTTACCTGCCTGCTAACTATGGAGTCCTGCTTTTCACGGGTTTCTTTTTAACTTTCCTATAAGTTCAAAACCGGAAGAGCTTGGCCTATTTTTGTGAATGTTATATCCTCAGTACTTACAGCTGGCTGACCCACAGTAGATACTCAAATATTTGTTGAATGTATGCATAACTAATGAATGGCTGTCACATCCCACCACAGACAAAAATGAACCAAAAGCTACAGAACATGAAAGACTTCAGGATAAAAGAAACAGCTGGTAAACAAGCTGGCCCCTAAAAGGCCCCACCAACACTGCAGTCAGCACACATGCAGTATAACCCAGGCTACACAACTGGCACACAAGAGAAGGGTGCCAACACTTGGAAACATCGATGTCTAACTCTTTGACTCCTGGAGATTCAAGACAGACTAGTACAAACTGACTACAAGGAAGGTCCCTTTTCTTTCCTAATGATCTCTTAGTCATTTTTGCTTATCTTTACAATGAGAACTGCATAAGGAATGTCTGTGCTGTACAATGAGTGATTAAGAAACCCCACTTTGTATACTCAGGGAAGCTGGAGTGGGCCTAATGCACATCCCCATGTTCCAGAGCATTTGGGCGATATGATCTAATAAAGCTCTGTTTTCTCAGTCTTAAAGTCGAAAAGTTCAATTACATAATTAGGGGATCCCATGTAACACTTGAAAACACCATGTCTTGATATATTACTCTCCACTGCATGAAAATTCTTGAAGGTGATAAATAAAGGTATTTGCTATAAAGGCTACAGAATTACAATTTTCATTCAGTGGACACTTAATTTCTTCTGGGATTCTGAGATTTCTACTATGTGACAAGAAACTGCACATGAGGTAGAAAGCAAATGTTGTATTTGCCAATCCATTCAATAGTCACTGGGTTACAGACAATGCTCCAAATCCTGAGAATAAAGTGTGAATGACAGTCCCTGCCTGAATGAAACTTAATTATAAATGATAAATACATCATTTTTTAAACAAGACTTCTCTGATGGGACATGGCTGGAACTGCTATTTGGCTTATGTCGGAAGGCCACTGGCTGATCAGGAGGAAAGAGAAAGTGACTTAGGCCAAGGAAACTTTAACAGGCTCAGAAATACCCAGAAATAATTTTCTTCAGTTGCAGTTCTGCAACAGCCTTCAAAGTATCACAGAAGCTTAAAACTGCCTCTGCACTACACAGAGAAACCCTGTCTTGGGAAAAAAAAAAAATTGGGGGGCTGGAGAGATGGCTCAGTGGTTAAGAGCACTGGCTGCTCTTCAATTCCCAGCAATCACATGGTGGCTCACAACCATCTGTGATGAGATCTGGTGCCCTCTTCTGACCTGCAGGCATTCATGCAGGCAGAACACTACACATAATAAAAAAATAATAAATATTTTAAAAAAGAAAAAAACTGCCTCTGCAGTTTGTTTTATTTCAAATTATTCTGGAAGGCAGAATTTCATGTAGATGGTATACTGTTAGAAGTGAAAGCCCCATACTGGAATATTTTAAATTCTGTGAACCTTTCCTCAAACCATCCCCACCAAAAACGTCCTTTTTCACTCACTCCTTAAGTCATTTCACACACTACTTTACAAAGAAAGGCTGCTGACTGCTGGGGCACTCCCAGTTCTTTGTGGAGCACTTCTCTGGTTCCCTGGCCTCCATCCCTCAGGCTACACAATTCAGGAACCACCTAGAAAGGCAGCTGTCCTGCAATGTCTTCTCCCTCCCCGGTGAGACAGGCCAGCTGGCCATCTGAGAACACACTCCCAACCGGGGAACTGTGAGATCAGAAGCAATGCCATGTCACAAACTCTCCATGGGGACAAGAGTCAGGTCCATACTGACAATGCAAGACAGCACTCATTCGCCCCTGTTGCCTGAAAACAGGGTGTGGGATAAAATAAGGCTTTCATTATTAACTTGGGTCTCTGATGATTCAAGAATTATCTCAAAACTAAACAGAACAAGCATCTGAGCAAATACAGCCCCCTTTTTATTTATTGGTATTTCTCACTTATTATTTCAGATCTCCTGGTCTAATATTATTCTACATTAAGCCCCTGATTTAAGTTTCATTTAAATTTCCTTCTTTTAAATACATATCTCTCCTCATTTGAATTCTCTAGAGTTTTCAGCAAAGAAGTAGGAGTTTAGTGTAAACTTTTCCTATTTGCATTAAGTAATTGGATAGCTTGCCTAAGCTTAATGAAACAAATACCAGTTGCTGATGCCCTTATACCTCAAGCCCCAGCAACTTAGCTCTTTTTCTCTGCATATTCTCAATCAGGTAAGAGACTGAAGATGTATCGGCAAAATGAGTTTCTAAAAACCAGCCAAATATCTTAAAATGAATATTATTCCATGTCCCTTCTAAATGAGACCCAAAATTACTCATTACATTCAACTCACACATCTGGTATAAAATCTAGTTCTCTATAATCTAGTCCCAGGGTAAAAAAATAAATAAATAACAATCACCCAGCTTTATTGCCTTCTGAAAAACTTAAGGTTTTAAGGAAGTGGAAAGGGAATTTTAAAAAGAACTTTAGCTAAGCATCTTTTCATGTATCAAATTTCATCATGCTCCATGAGAGAGGCATTACTTTTAACAAAACAAAAACTCAAGATGCACACCCGAGGCAGGAAATGCTCTGAGTCCTATTTCCGAAGCAAGCTATGTTTCTTAAACATCCTGAAAGGCTATCCCCCTCCTGGAGCATGGTGACGTGCACCTGTAACCCCAGCAACGAGAAGCCTGACTTTGAATTTGGTGAGATCTGCCTCAAAATGAGAAGTAAAAAGGTTGAGCTAGACCTCAGCCAAATGAAGAGTGTTTTGCCTGCCAAGCTGAGATACAAAGTTCAGGGAGGCGAGATGCAGTGAGTTCTCAATTGACATTAGTTTTTTTGGTTTTTTTTTTTTTTTTTTTTTGGTTTCTTGAGACAGGGTTTCTCTGTGTAGCTTTGTACCTTTCCTGGAACTCGCTTTGGAGACCAGGCTGGCCTCGAACTCACAGAGATCCGCCTGCCTCTGCCTCCCAAGTGCTGGGAGACATTAGTTTTTAAGGTATAGCCTCCCATCCAACGTCAAATAAGAACAGGACTTAAGTTCATTGTTATCAGAGTTATTTTAAAATATGCTATTTCATGTCTTTTCCCAAAATCAAATGCACTTCACTGGTTGCCCAATGTGGTCTGGCTCTTAATATCCCTGAACTTCTGTAAGTCAAGATCCTGCACATTTGGTCATTCCATAATAGCCAAATTTGTTTTTATACAGGTAGATACATAAGTAATTCTACACAATTCCAGCTAAGTAAATTACTTTATAATTTAATATATAAGGCCATTATACTTCTGGGAAAAAGTGGATAAGAACCTCAGATAAGGGATGAGAATAAATGGGAAAATGTGATTGTTAGCATTAAAGTGATGTGACTAAATGATTTATCTAAAATTGAACTACAACTATTAGACAAGATCTGCAAAATATTGTAATGTAGTTGGCTCCAACAGACTGAAGCAGAGAGAAGCCAGTGACTGCAACCCCCCAGGTCACTTTGAATAGTAAGGAGAAATTCCATTTTAATGCATCATATTTTGTCAGAACATGCTGAACTAGCATTGAAAATTCTGTTTACCATTCATTTTTAGACAGAAAAGCTGAGCTGGATAATTCAATGAACTAATTATTAGACTATTAAAAATAATGACAGAATAAGCACACAGTTTTCCATTTATAAGACTTTACAAAAATAAAAATACATAGCAAACTTAGCACACAGCTCAAACTATTACAAATCCTGGAAGGAAAAGTATATGGAATAATATTCTAAAATAAATACATGTAGATGAATGTACATTAATGTAGCTCTGATAGATCCATACATAACATCTATATGTGTGACAGACAGAAGTGGGAGTGGAGCGAGGGAGGGAGGGAGAGAGGGAGGGAGAGAGGGAGGGAGGAAGGAGAGGGGAGGGGAGGGGAGGGGAGGGGAGGGGAGGGGAGGGGAGGGGAGGGGAGGGGAGGGGAGGGGAGAGGAGAGGAGAGGAGAGGAGAGGAGAGGAGAGGAGAGGAGAGGAGAGGAGAGGAGAGGAGAGGAGAGGAGAGGAGAGAAGAGAAGAGAAGAGAAGAGAAGAGAAGAGAAGAGAAGAGAAGAGAAGAGAAGAGAAGAGAAGAGAAGAGAAGAGAAGAGAAGAGAAGAGAAGAGAAGAGAAGAGAAGAGAAGGAGGGAGGGAGGGAGGGAGAGAGAGGGAGAGAGAGGGAGAGAGAGAGAGAGAGAGAGAGAGAGAGAGAGAGAGAGAGAGAGAGAGAGAGAGAGAGAGATCTGTCTTAAACATTGACTGATGGGCAATCTAGCAAATCATATCCTATAGTGATATTATTTAGCTATCACTGAGTATTGAAACCTGGTTCTAACCTATCTGACCCTCTTTGTCTTGATGTATTATTTCAAACAGCACTGACTTAAACAATCCAAGTTTCTTTGTGTTGTAGTTGGATCCTACACGGCCTTCAAATGCACTTAGAGTAAAAGCTTGGTCTCCACAGTATGTTCCCAGGTGGCAGAAACTCTTAAGAGGCAGACCTTAGTGGCAGCCCTTTAGATCACTGTAGGACATGTTCTCAAATGGGAAGGACAAGCCACTTCATCTTCCTTCTCTGTCTTCCTGGTTCATGATTAGTGAACAGCTCTTCTTTGTCAAAATTCCATCATGTGGTGCTGTCGCCCCAAAGCAACAAGGCCAACCCAACCAATTAATGGCTGGAAACTCCAAAACTGTGGGCCAAAATAAACCTCTTCTCTTTATAAGGTAGTTACCTCAGGCACCTAGAATGGAATGGAAGGCTGACTAACACACCTCACTTTTCACAAGAATATTCTTTTTTTTAAAAAAAAAAAGTAATTTTATTTTAACTTGCACAAAATTGTGTTGAAGTTGGACATTTGCCTCTGTAGCTCCAAAATGATGCAAAAAGGAAACCTGCCCCAAACTAGATGCTGACAACTGTAACTGCAGGGTAACCATGGTCACCCTCGAAGCACTTTTCAGCCCACACTACCAGGTGACTGCTTCCCATTTATACATGGGGTATTATTTTGTACCTAAAGTTCCTATTTCATTTCTCATTTGGGAATAAAGCACCACTTGCCCTGCAGTTGCTGGGAGCTTCTTATCAAATCTTTACAGGGTTTAGAAGTGCATTTATATTTGGACAGTATTCAGCTTAGGGCAAAGGTAAGGACACCATAGGCAGGACCCAGCCTCTGCATCTCTTCTCCCTCATCATGCACAGTCAAGCTCCTACACAGGAGGAAGACCCATCGCAACCCAAAGCAAGTACTTTTGTCTTCTACTAGAGCAGCGGTTTTCAACCAATGAGTCCCGACCCATTTGGGGGTTGAATATCAGATATCCTGCACGTTAGATATTTACAATACAATTCATAACTAGCAAAATTACAGTTATGAAGGAGCAACAAAATAATTTTATGGTTTGGGCGTCTCCACAACATGAGGAATTGTATTAAAGGGTCACAGCATTAGGAAGGTTTCAAACCACTGTATTAGAGTGACCTAGGCCACTTCTTTTTTCTGGCTTGAGTGAATATTTACAGGCATCATAAGCCAAGGTGATCAAGATTTTTAAGTGTACATTGATCGTCATAATAGTCAAAATAAAGCTGGATAACGGCAGAACAGATAGACACTATTAAACTGTGATGAATCAAGGCTTCAAAAGTCCTATGCTATGGAAGTTGTAGAAGGAAACTTACAACCTGTTCCTATTAAGCAGCTTGCTTACTGCATGGATGAGCCTCCCACTGCATCTTGCCTACAGCTTCCTTCACTGGAAGGAAAAAAAGGAAGCAGGGCAAATGTGATCATCTCTGGGGCTATCACTTTCATGGGTCCTCACTAGACAGATGTCAAGCCCTTCAGCATGTCTACAATAAACATGGACAGTATGAAGAGTGGGCAGAGAGACGATGAAATGGCAGTGTTCTAAGAAATATTGGCGGCTTCTCATAAAGAGCACACAAGGCTTTCAGAGAAGCTAAATACACTATCACATATGAAATATGCATTCTATCTTTTGCATTGTTTTGCACTTCCCTTTCTTTTTTCATAAAAATACACTTTTGCCAGGACAAATATGATGTAAAAGCATGTGACTACTAAATCTTGGGAACATAATCAATACCTCTCTTCGTTTTTATTTGAAAGGACCTTCAGCTTGAACCATAAACACATACAGTCCAAGCTCCTCCTTCTCTGATGGGATGATGCTCAAGATCAAAGTATGGCACACTCTTCCAGCCGGCCCAGAGCAAACATCTGGAGGGTAAGAATGGCTGCACAAATCCCTTTTAATCCGTCCTTTTTCAATCAATTAGTGACTGGATTTCTAACCCTTTTGGTTCACAGACTGAGCATGACTGACACAAAAAAGTTGTTTTATAAACTGATTGTGCTTCTGAGGTCACTGGACTGCTTCCTTTTGTTTAGTGCTGAGAACCTGTGGTTTTACCTTTTCTATTTCCTTGTTTGGTACAGCTTTGCTACCCCATTAATTTGTAACCTTTATTAAGATTACAAAATTATTATTATTAAGACAGAAGAAATTATTCTGTCTTAACTGCTCTCAGTATAGTGTGTGTGTGTGTGTGTGTGTGTGAGTGAGTGAGAGAGAGAGAGAGAGAGAGAGAGAGAGAGAGAGAGAGAGAGAGAGAGAGAGAGAGAGATGCACATGCACCTGTCTGTCTATACATGCCACACACATGCACATGGGTCAAAATAATCTAGCAGCCTTCTCTACATAGGAAACTGCACAGTGACAATTTATAACACTATAACTGAAGTAACCTGTTTTCTTCTACTTTGCATTATTTGTTATCAATTTTATGTGCTCTCATTTTCCATTCCCTGTTTTCCTAGTTCCCCAAGCTGCCATACACCCCAACAGCCACAAGACCCTTCACTGGTTTTCTACTCTCATTATCTGCCTCCATTCTCCACACTCACTTTTTTCACTATAGTTTGGAAATAGACATCTGTAACTTGCTCAACCCTGCCCAGCAAACCAGGTGAGAGCAAACCGTGGATGCTTTCCTTCCCCTAACCTAGCCCTCGGTTAAGAGTTGAATGCTTTCACTTGCACACCGTTTCTACATGTTCTCGAGGGTCTCTCTCCACAGTCAAGAATCTTGACCGCTTACATACACAATCTGCGGGCTGATCCTCATGGTGCTTCTCTTCCTCTTGGGAGGGTCTCTGCTGCAGTTAACTTAGTTTATCCTTTTCTTACCTCTCTTCCAAGATGAACTATTAGTACCTCTCAGCTCACCAGCCCTCTTCCACTCTCTGGTTCATGCTGGGACTATCTGAACTCTTAGTGCTTTGCTGATGGGTCCTGGCAGGCTCTCCAATGGGAGGTGCCAGAGGACACCTGCAAAGCTGAAGGAAGACCTACCTGATGGCTTGCTCCTTTCCTGCCAAAACAGCTCCATTCAGAGACTAATTTATTTAAACTTGCAAGATTAACCTCCTTGAATGCCACTCTAGAGTCATTAGTCCCGCCCACTGGCACCCTCCTCCAATCATGGGCCTCTCTACCAGCTCAGAGATGTGAGCATCAAGCAGGAGGTGCCCCCACTTCAGGGCTTGAGGGGCAGTGTTCAAGATCCACCTCTTTCCACTGCTCCCAAGGCAGAGAGGCAGGGACCTCTTCCCAGCAGTTCTATCCTCAGATGCCTTGGGTCAGTCCCCTCTCTGAGAATAGTCCAAATTAGGACATAGTGAGTATACAAACTACACCAGATTCGGAAGACTTGACACGAAAGAAAAGGACATAGCATGCCTCTTCAGTGAATTTATATTGATTACATATTCGAGATATATTTAAAAAACAAGCAGGATCATTTCTAGATATTTCTTTATAAATTAGACAGTTACTAGAAGTTAACTATATAGGTGACTCACACTGTACCCATAGTAAACGGAACTGCCTTAGGATTGGTAAATTTTGTTTCTTTTGTTTTTGGCTTTTAAATGCCTCATGAACAAGTCTTACATCAAGTTTCTCTGTAAAAATAAGCAGTATGCTAAGTCTCCTTCACGGAGTCTACCAACTATCTGTTTATATTAATAAATTCCCAAATTCCTCATAGGTTAAGAGCTCAGAGGAGAACCCCAGGATTTCAATCCTTTCCCAGGGCATCATCCAGCTTCCAGTCTGCAGAGACCAAGCCCAGCATCCAGGAGACCTTGTTTCCTTACAAATTAGCTGTTCTTTCCATCTCGAATCTTCTATGGTTTTCTTCTTATCCTCAGAATTTCTCTTTATATTTCAGAAATTGTCACAACCTATGACTAGGTGTGCAACTTTCTCATCAATCCGGCCTAAAACGAAGTGGCCTTTGAATTGACAGGCTCCAGTCTGTCTTTGGCTTCAAGGAAAGCTGTTGTTTAATTATTACCTCTACTCTAACCCTTCCCTTTGTCATCTTCTAAAATTTAGGCTATTTCATCACATATAATTTGCACAGAGTAACTCTTTACTAAGAAACCAAGATACATCTTAAAGCTGGTAGCATCTCATGATCAAGTGGTAAAAAATTGCCAATGCTACAAACAGTGCCGGCCATAAACTATTACAAAGAATTCCTGCAAGACACTGCTGTTCCTGAGTAGCTGTCTCAGGTAGTGTCTTCTGGATGGCTACTGCAACAGCAGGCTTCCTCTTATTTTCATTGGCTGCCTCATCTGGGCTCAGACCCAGCTGTTGCACCACCCTCACTGGAAATACCTTTAGAACATGAGCCAAGAAACATCTACTTAGGTAGCCAGTGGAGTGTCACCAGCAAACAGGCTTGCAGCTTAATCAAATCTCCATGGCCCATGTCCACATGCCACACCCACCTAAACTAGCTAACAGGGATGGACACCAAACATCCTCTCATGAGCAACCTTGGAAACTGGGTCCACCTGTGTATTCTTGTACTACACTAAAACAAGCCCACTGGTATGGTGATATTTTATTTGTACTGAAATGTGATTTTATTTGTATGTTAATAAATAAAGTTGCCTGGGGGTCAGAGCTAATAGCAAGCCATAGCAGAGCTGGGCATTCGTAGTGCACGCCTTTAATCCCAGCACTTGGTAGGCAGAGCTACAGCCAGCATTGGAGACACACGCCTTTAATCTCAATACCAACCATAGAAGACCTGTAAGTCTCTACAGACAGGCAGTGATGAGGCAGTCATGTGTTTGGGTTTACAACCAATGAGAAGGCAGAACAGAAAGACTATATAAAGACAAACACACAGGAAGTAGCTCTCTTTCGGAGAGGACTCTTGGCTGAAGAGGCTAGCTGCAGCAGGCGGTAAGGCTCTTAGCTCTGATATCTTGGCTTTCTTCTTTGCATTGGTTCTGTGTTTCTTATTTAATAAGACGGTTGGTTACATCTACACACTGGCTCATACCCATTATTAGGTGTTGCTCGAATTCTAATTGGTCTAAATAAAAACCTGGAGTCAGATATCAGGGTGAAAACTGAAAGATCAGAGAAGCACTAGAGTTCTTCCCTCTACTGAATCCTCAGCCTGAAAGGCTGGACTTCTGTCTCCTCCCCCCTTATATTCCTTTTCTCTGCCCAGCCATATCAATTCCTGTCTCAACCCCCCTAGTGCTGGGATTAAAGGCATGTGTGCCTACCAAGTACTGGGAGCAAAGGCATGAGAGCACAAGTACTGGGATTAAAAGATGTGTGCCACCACTGCCTGGCCTCTCTGGCTAATTAGTAGATGGCTTTGACCTCTGATCTTCAGGCAAGCTTTATTTGTTAGAGCATACACAAAATATTACCACAATCAGGCTCTTTGAAGAAAAAGCAATTGGAAATTAGGTAGCAACTGAAGGAGAAGAATTAAAAAAAATTAAAAAAACAAAAACAAGAAACATCCCTCTACCTCACCACAAACCTTTCCACTTTTAAATTTTCTGTCACATCTTTACATTGTAACAGTTACTTGAGGAACTTTAGAATAAAGTTTAATAAATGAAAAGCCTAGTGTGCAGGTGACAGGTGCGGCGTCACAAACCTCTAATTCCAAAACTGGGAGCAGAGCAGAAGCAGGAGGAGGACTTAAGGCTAGGTTGGACTTCATAATGAAACCCTGAATCACACAAAATAAAACAACAAAAATAAAGACTGGATGAGGTAACCTGCCAACGAGGGTGGGCTGGGCTGAACACTAATGCTTACGAAAATAATTTTTATATATCATCTGTTCATAATTAGCTATACTTTCCTAAAAAGAAAACTGGTCTAGCACAGGCCACCTGTATAACAAGCACTGTGAAGTCATTGTGTACACAGAGAACAAAACTGCAGAACACAATCACACACAGGCAATGCTCCACAGGGATGGGGCAGCAGGGGCTAGCATAAGGATACAGGACAGCCAAGTGAGAAAAGAAAGACATCCAGCTGAAAGTTAAGAGCTAATGAAGCTGTATAAGAAAGCAGGACAAACCTCTCCAGAAGAATGAGTGCTGCAAAACTAATTTTGAATCTCCTTCAACAAAGGATAAGCAGCCTCTTAAGAATCAAATTTTATATCATCAGGCACAATGCAATCATTATGATTCACTGGTTAAACACGCACCTCTAATCCGTATCAGTCTCTTCTGAAGAAAGATGGCCCAAAATTTTTAACTTGCATCCTCTGGAAAAATGAGAAGAGCTGACAAGGCCTATCTACCCCTTAAGCCAACTGCCCTTCATGGTAAAAGTCACCTTGGCATGCAGAGAAGCATAGTGACAACACCGGCACCAGCTTGCTCCAAAGCAATCCATCAGGCTTCTCTGACACTACCCATCAGCCAACACTCCAACAGAAGGTTCCTTTCAGAGGTTTTATTTCTAGTAGTCCCTCTGAAATCATATGAAAAAACAAATTCTAATAAAATTGCATTGATCTGAATACCACATCAAGCCATGCACTGGATTTCATTTTAATTTTCACCTTAAACATGAAATGAGATGGTAGAAGTATGCAGATAAAAATAAAGAACTGAAATTCCTTATAACTTTTCCTACCGCCACTTGAGGATAATTCAACTTCATTCCCTCACCTGGATTTCTCTTTCTCCATAATAATTAATGTGTGACTGACATAAAACTTCTGCACATATTTACTATACACATTTTCATGAGTTTGGAAGTAAGTAAACACCCATGAACTCATACTACCATCAAAGCCACTAGCATATCTGTCATCGTAATCCTCCATTCTTAGCTGCTTTAGATTTATTTGTAAGCATGTGTGTGTGCGTGTGTCTCTATGTGGGTATGTGCATTTGAGTGCAGGTTTCTGCAGAAGAGTCGGAGACCCTGGAGCTGTAGTTACAGGCATTTGTGATCCAAATGCCCTGAATGCTGGGAACCAAATTTGGATATTTTGCAAGAGCAGTACACCTTCTTAACCACTGAGCTATTTCTGCAGCTCCTCCATTCTTATCAATGTCAATGCTGTTGTGTGTGCAATTAACATATAATCTAACCTCTTAACAAATTTTAGTTTACAACACAGTATTGTCAGATACAGGGATTATGCAATATCCTCACTTGACATTTCTATCTCTGGCTCATAAGTTTAAGAATTACCATACAGAATTCACATCAAAGCTCTTTCAAAAGGAGGTTGCGCCAGTTGTGGTGGCGCGCACCGGTAGGATTTGCTGAAGGAGGCAGAGGCAGGAGGATCTTGAGTTCGAGGCCAGCCTGTAATAAAGAGTAAAATTAAAAGATTTAAAACAAAAAAAAAAAAAGGAGGTTGCCTGAATTACAGTATTTTAACAAGTTTTTTTTTTTTTTTAAGTCTAATGTGTAAATCATAGCCTGCAGACAGGGAACAACCTGCAGGAGATGGAGCTTAGTATCCATCTCTGAGCCCCTCATAAAACATGATCTCAATGCATTCTAACAGAAATGCCAGGCCCAGGTGGTATTTTCACTCCCTAACCCGTTCATTGTGTTCTTTGTAGTATGGATGATTTTTAACATAAAGTCATGCTATGTACATTTTTATATTTATAGTGCTATCTACTAATAGAATAGCTTCTTTATGAAGATCCTTCTGATGCTAGGTATTTTAACAGGTAAATGCACTATTTCATTTATTTTTCATAAAAATCCTTAGGAGCATTACAATTTCAGACCTAAAGAAAACAAACCTGGGAAAAGTTAAATAATGGCTCAAAATTACATAGGTAAATATGTGGTAGAATTCATACAGAAGATTTATGACTCAAAAAATGACACAATGGTCACTGTGCCAGGATCATGACTGTAAGATACCAAATACTTCAAGGACACTCCCCTGACGTGTGTGTTCAGTGTTCTGATTCCAAGATGGGCTTTATCTAGCTGTTTTCGTCTCCAACCTAAACCTTCCATCTGCAGTACATTTGTCCAGGGCACTGTGGTGTGGTCTGACTTCCACTCTGACCTCACGCAACTGCAGAGGCAAATACAGGGATTAGTATCACACGTCAACAGGTGACAATAATGTGCTGCCATGCCCTTTTCTACTCACAGATGCCTGAGGCTGAGGACTGCATCTTAAAGAGCCATTCCAAAATACAACCCTGCATGTAAAATCCCACTAAGGAAAAAAGCATAAAAGTATAGTCAAATGACTGTGACTATGATACTATAGGTATTATGACACGAAAGCTGAAAGCAGTTAACAGCCGGTTTACCTTGCAACAATGACTAAGATTGAGAATGTGATCAATTAATGCTGAAGTGGACTTTGAAAAGATTAGTGCTTATGTGATCCCCCAAAATGAGTAGTCGGTGA
This sequence comes from Peromyscus maniculatus bairdii, assembly GCF_049852395.1. Taxonomy (NCBI): domain Eukaryota; kingdom Metazoa; phylum Chordata; class Mammalia; order Rodentia; family Cricetidae; genus Peromyscus; species Peromyscus maniculatus. Next base: position 58,193,581 of record NC_134854.1, on the reverse strand, counting down.
CTCTTCAGACTTGTTCATTAATCAGCAACACAATTCCTAAGGAAGAAAAGGAATGGATGATGCTGTCATGGGAAAGACTGTGCTCACCAGGCCTCTGAAACGGACCATTTCTGTAAAGCAGCCTTTCAGAAGAAAACACAGTGGAGTGTAACAAACCAGGGTAAGGGACTAGAGATTGGCTGCACTAACAATATCTTGGGGCACACTGCCTGTGTGTCATGCACTCATATTCTAAAAACTTTAAAACGACTAGGTAAACACCAGCTACTTATACAAATCAAACTGTGTTTCCATGATGTTAACAACCATTTCTAAATTTCCACTACATTTCAGGCCTGAGGAACTGAGCCTTTTTAATTATGCAATATTCGTTATTGACATAGTACTCAAATCCCACGCAGCACGAATCATGTTAGCTAAACTAACAAAATGAATAATTTAACTCTGGCCCAGCAGGAATCCACTATGCCACCTTCATTATTTACTTCATAATATCCATTTCTACCCTTTTTGAAATAACAGTTGTAGGTGTTCAAGAGGAGCCCACTGGCTGCCTGTCTTGGTTTTGATCCACATTACAGGAAAATTAACCAGCATTCCATCCAAAAATCTTGGGTATTTCACAAGCAACCCCTATTTTCATAATGACCTTCCCCATTAAATGTTAATAATCACTAAAGAATAATATAATCAATATAATCACATTTCAGATAAAACTCACAAACTTAGTTACTGCCAAAGCACACACACAAAACCAATGCATCCCCTTATCAATTATAAATATTCTCACTTTTTAGCATTTGGATTTTCTTTAAAGCAACAGGAAAGGCCATATTTTCTTTACTAACAATGAGGGAGGGAATAAATTTAGACACAAACCTGTTTTCATCATTTCCTTCAGAGGAGGAAGAATCTATGGCTTCTCACTGTAACTAACAGCGTAAATAACAGCAAGAAAGCAGATGTGTGCACAGCAATCCAGAACACATTTGATCACTGAGGCTAAGGAAGGCTTGAACTCAACCACTCTCTTGCTCTGCCGAACATCAGAAGTTCCCTAGTTACTCCACAGTTCAAAGGAGATCTAGCCAGCTTTGATTCCATGCAGATGATAACACTCTGCAAATTTCAGAAGTGTCCCTGAATGTGAGACTCTCATTTTACGGCTAGAATAATACCGACTCATATGTATGTCCCAGTTAAAATAATCTGCTAAATAAATAATTATCAAGCAAGAAAAAAATTAGGAATAAGTATACATTTCACTAAGATGTATAGCAGATGTTATACAAAAGATGAATTTCATCCCATCTGGCTTCTGCTGCAATCCACTTTATCTTTACAGTAATTTCCAAATACCTCAACACAAAATGCTTGGGTTGTATAAAAATCTATGACATGTTTGTGATGCAAACACTTTGTCATATTTTGTTCAGATCAACATGACTAAGTTTGTTAATATATTCTGACAGACTTGCATATAACATCCTAAAATGTTTTGAACAATGCAGTTTAGGCTGCAATGCAATATTAATGAATGAATAATGTTCTTGGATATAAGGTTTAATATTTAATGATGTAGAGTGGTGCCTGGATTTGATGCAGAAGAAAAATGTGGTTTGAAACCACCGTAGTTATCTGGAGACATGAGAAAAAGCCTACAGAAGTCAGACAAACCTTTAACCTAAGCGCAGAAATGGGGTCTCAGGAGTGGAATTGACACTTCACCAACGGAATTTCTAATACTTATCAATATTCACAGGGCCGTGCCATTTATCAGCTGTCATTTATCAGAATTCTTAAGTTACTAGGAGCTCACATATCTGTGCCCAGAGGTTGAGAAGAAAGGTTAGTGCCAACACAGCCCTGGATGGGCCACAGGGAAGCACATTTAGAAACTAGCTTCCAGCTGCAGCAGCACGTCCATTTGATGATTCCTCTAAAAATGTGGGGAAGTGTGACAGAGTACCAAGTGCAGACCAAATGACTTGTCTCCACACCGTCTATGAAGGAAAGCACCCAGCAAATGTGGTTCAGTATGTCAATCTAAACCAATGAATGGGTGATCTACACTCACTAGGGACCTTGCCTCATCTACGAACAACAAACAGTATAGCAAGCTTAAGAACAAGAGCAGGGTTTACTGCTATCAGTAAAGGAATACCTAAAGCTACAAACTTATGAAAGGGCTTTTTAAATATTCCTAAACAGACTGTTAATATTACTGTGAATTTAAAGTAAAATGGACCCCAAAAATAAATCCAATATTTGTCTCCATTTCTTCTTCACAATGGCTCTATCAATAATCATAATGCATACCCTATCTGGATTTAGGACACCACTCTGCATTTATCGATATACTCTCTGAGCCACTGGCTATCACATACGAAGGTGAATACAGTAACAGTGTATACAAACCCCTATGTCACAGAAATACAAAAGAATCAATGCGCCACTCACTGAGCACAAACAAGGTTCCATGAGGGTACTGCATAAAGCCTTCACTTGGACCATCACTGTGACGGTCAGTTATCACTGTGACCCAAAGAGCATGCAGGCAAAGACAATGCCTACATCGTCTTGCTTCATTTTCACAATAAGAAGAAAATAAAGACAAATGTATCAGTTAAGTGTTCTCTACTGTCTAAATTTTCATTCATGCCAGATTTTGATAGTTTACAAAATAACTCTGTAACCAGAAAAAGACAAGCTGTGAAAGATGGTGCTGTGCTATTCAGTCTTACCACATTTAGGTTAGGAACAAACCATTCTCCTACAACTGAAACTGACTTTCCATAAACCACACTATCGTTCCTTCCTTTATACTGTGACATTAACATAGTACTATCAGTTAAATTAACTCTATTTCATTTTAACCAGATCTGCAGTTGTATCAAAAATTAGTCAAAATGCAAACAAACAAAAAAACTACTTCAAACTTTATGTTGGAAAAGACTTGATTGCATATGAGACTTTAATTAGCACCACAATCAGGGTAAGCCATTCTGTTAAGCCACTGAAAGAATCAGTGTGCAAACCAATGGAAATTCAATACTTCCTATGCAAGGTCTAGATGTTAATACTGGGATGGTGGTGTAAAGTACACAGATAAAATAAATATACTTTTCTAGTATGAGTAACAGACAAAACAAGGCATGAGGATTCATATAGTACATTTTATCCTCCCCAAAGCAAAACTTTTTCTCTGCATGTGTATGTGCCTGTTCTCATGTATGTGGAGCATATACATGTGCATGCCTGTGGGGGTTCAAGTTGATGTGGGGTGACTTCCTCAATCCCTCCATTATATTTTCTTCAGTCTCTCACTGAACCCAGAACTCACCTTTGTGTCTAGTCTATCTAGCCAGCCCGCCTCGAAGATCCCTGTCTTCTCCCAAGGGCTAGTTACAGGAGGGGCCACCCTGTCTCCCGGGCTTTATGTGAGTGCTGAGGATCAAACTCCAGTTCCCACACCAACATGGTGAATGCTTTATCCACTAAACCATCTCCTCAGGCCCCAAAATCTCTCTCAAATTTAGACCCTTTTATGATTCTCTCCCATATACTACATGAAGAACAAAATGCTTAAAAATTAACTATGGCTATCCCTAGGAAACAGAAAGCATTACCACACATAAGCTATTTTATTTCTGTGATAGTTTTATTAATAAATTGCATTTAAATATAACACATAAGGGCAGTACTAATAGGAATAAAACACAAACTACATATACAAATTTATGTTTTCTAGAAGCAGATTAGAAAAATAAAAATAATTCATTCAAATTAACTTCTAATGTCTTCTTTAGCTTAACTTAGCAAATACAGTGTCATTTCAACACACGATCAATGTAGTAAGTTATTAGAGATTTCTTAATCTTTTTGGGCCATAACTCTGAAATCCACTGAGTTTATTCTAAAGACACTTTAAGTTAAAATAACAGCCCTTCAAGCACATCTTAGTAAAACTTGAGGCACCAACAGAACATAGCTGGAGACTGAAAGTCAACTCTATACCCGGGTACATGTTAGAATAGTTCTTCCTAAACTTCATGAAAAAGTGCTCATTAGCCAGGTAGTGGTGGTGTACAACTTTAATCCCAGCACTCAGGAGGCAGACACAGGTGGACCTGTGAGTTCAAGGCCAGCTTGGTCTACAGAGCAAGTTTCAGGGCAGGCTCCAAAGCTACACAGAGAAACCCCGTCTTGAAAAAAAAATAAAAACAAACAAACAAACAAAAAAGTACTCATTAAACACTCAGCAGTTTTTACTTCATGGATTATAGTTATTCATTTCTAAGATCATTAAGTTTAGCTTCTATAAAGAAGAATGAAATTGTGAAATTTGCAGGTACATGGACGAAACTAGAAAATATTGTGCTGAGTGAGGTACCCGGACCCAGAAAGGTAAATGTTGCACGTTTCTCTCTTATGTGTGGTTTCTAGCTCAGAATCTTCAGAAGTAAGCATATGGAATTGCCACAAAAACCAGGAAAGGAAAATAGAACCCCAAGCAGGGGTCAAAGTGTCTCTAGGGAGGAAATGGCAGGACACGGCTGCAATGAAGAGGGGATGGGGAGAATGGGAGACGCTTTGATGGGGTGTTGGGGGGTAATGGGGGAGTGCAATACAGAAGGAAAGGAAAGGAGGCAGATAAGTAACAATAGGGTTTGAAAAAGCCATGGGGAGTCATACAACTTTGTGTTTAACAAAAAGTATGGTGTGTGGGTGTGTGGGTGTGAGGGGGGGCGGAGTGTCATTTAAATAAAGTTATGCCACTTGGGGCGGTAATGCTACTCTCAAGTGCAACAGACCATCCAATAAAAACCTCAGTACCAGGCATGAGAAACATCCTTTATAGTTGTCAGTCAGGGTGGTTAAGAGACTCCCAAACCAAGACAGGCTATTGCTGTTGCCCTTGACTGCCTCTCCCAGAATTTAAAGAGAAATTCCTATTGCTGAAGACCCCATATACTTCAAACACAGGACTTGGAAGAATAGAGACTGATCTGACCTAGAGGCCTTCTCCCTGAGGACTAGCTTTCATAATACTGGAAGGTGTTTCCAAGCTGCCAGGAGAACAGCCCCGAACTACCACAGTTGGTGAAGTCATGGAACCTAAGGAGAATGTACTACTGCCATTACCAACCAGCATAAGATCTAACTGCATTCTAAATACTTAAACCCACAGGTCAGTGCAGCCCTGACTCCTCATCAGAGTCTTCCTTTTGCAGCAGACAGAGACCATTTCAGAAAGCCACAACTGGTCTAAATGCAGAGAAAACAGACTGGGGGAAGGGAGGATGTCAGGTCCCAAAGCTACATCTACACACACAACCCTTCAACTAAGGCTCAGGAGGAAGAAGAGGAGGAAAGATTTTTAAGAGCCAGAAGACCAGGGCATCTGAAGCAAGATAACATCTTTTACATAAGACAAGGAAGCTACCCCTGTAAAACTGCAACAACAAGCCTAAACAAGGCCTGAACAAAGACAGCACCAATTGCATGCCAGTGTGGATGCAGGAAATCTTGTAAGGCAGCAGTGGCAGTGATGGAGGTGGTGGATGACAGGGTCTCATGAAGCTCAAACTGGCCTCCCAACTCACTATGTACTTGAGCACAAGCCTGAACTCTTAACCTTCTGCCTCTACCTCCTAAGTTCTAGGATTATGTTCTCAAACTTACATTATTTGTACGCCATGCAGTACTGTCTTCGTTTCAGGGCTGTTCCTACATCAGCAGAGTGGGCTAGTTCTGCTACCCACCTGGATCTCCTTTCAGAGTGACATATTATAAACAGCCAAACACAACAACAGCACCTTCTCTTCACGCAGCACCACACTACAGCAGCAGAAACCCTGAGACTTTATGGAGGATATGTAACCTGTTGAAAATTATTTTCTCAGCAAGGAAAGCAGAGAATGTAAATGCGTAAAAATCAACCATTTAGCACCAATACCAAATTTAAAGTTTTTATGAATAAACAGGAATAACTAAAAGCTATATTATAAATAATGCTAAGAAAAAAGCCATATCTTATTTCTCCAACTTGGTACTTTTAGAACTAGAAATGGGTCGAGCTGAGGGCAGAGAAAATCAACAGTTCCTGCAAGACAGAGAAGTTCACATAGCTTCACTGGACTTGCTGTTCCTGAATTCCATCCACAGAGATCTCTATAGCCCTTGGGAACTGAAAAGGCAAAAGGAAATAGTAAACAGGCTTTTCGCTCTGTACAGCTGTGAGCCGGGTCTCTGGAATGAATGGATGAATGAATGATGAAGCCAGTACATCAACCTGTGAAACAAATCTGAACAGAACCTCAGGGCAAGTGCTACTAGTAAGCTCCACCCTTCACTTGGCAAGGAATTCTCTATGTGGTCTCAGAATTAGTAACTCATACAAAGCTGAAACCCCAGCCCTCGGAATTCACCCGATACTCTTGACCATCACATTCGACTATTCTTCAGGTCAGAGAGAAAAGACTAAGTAACAATATGCATTTTGCATGGAAGGAAAAATGATGAGTACCAGGCACAGGACATTATCTTACTTAAGCTGCTTCTGAAAAGAAGCTTCTCCCTTGAGGAGCAGAGGCAGGAAGGAGTCGCCTAGCAAGACTCCTATGACTAACAAGCTGAGCTAGCACACAAAGCAGACCTCTCCCCACCAAGACGCGAGCTTGGGCTCTGTGTTGTCTTTTCCTCAAAATTTATGTGAATCCAATATGACCATAACTGTAGAAATCCATGATAATTTGGCTTTCTTAGTGCTAAAACTACTTTCATTTTTAGAACATACAGTAAGCAAAGAGTGTTCTCTACAGACAGACAAGCTGAGCACCACCAAAACCCACTCACTTTAAAAACACCATGTCAGGCTTCAACACTGCTTCAATTTCTAATTCATTTTTAGCTTGACTTAATAGAATTAACTCAGAATGGGTGTATAATTGAAATAGACACATTTACAAATTCTTTTTCTTTTCAAGTAGCTACAGAACCCTTACTAAAATTGCTCTACCATTTAATGTCACATAATAATGGCCACCTCCTGAAGCCTCGTGTACAATCCTATCAGCAGTCAATGTTGCAATGATATTAACTCACCATTCCTTTAAATAGCGACTGAGCAAGAATAAAGATGAAAATGGGTAAGGCTGTTGTACATTTCATTACAGTTTCCAGGATGAAATGAAACACCCATGCTATTGAAAAAGAAAGCATGCATTTGAGTTGCCGGGAGGTATAGTACGTTTGGCAAGGAAATGGGGTAGAAAAAGATGTGTAACACCAATGAGGTCAAGCTGAATATCTCATGCAAACTAAATGCAAAAAAAAAAAAAAAAAAAAAAAAAGTAAGGAAAAACACAGGTACAGACATATAAGCAAAATTAATCATTACGATTTACCTAAAGTACGATAAATGTTTCAGACAATGTGCTGCCCAGTTTGCAAAGACTACCAGTTGCCTATAAGACTCTCATTAACTTCAATTATTTATTTTATTTTTGAGATTACAATATAATTATATCATTTGCCTCTTCCCTTTACTCCCTCCAAACCATCCCATATATCCCTCCTTGTTCTCTTTCAAATTCAAGGCCTCTTTCTTTTTATTAGTCTATGAATGTCAGAAGCTATACCCATAAAGTCTTGCTAATATATCTGCTTAAACACAAGATGAATAAGAACAGCAATACACGTGCTGAGGCCTCAACCCTACCCAAAGAACTAGGGCAGCTAAGAAATGCTGAGAGTGGGAGAAACAGTCTTCCCCGGGGAAAAGCACACCAATTGGTTATCCAATACTCAATGGATCCCCACTATTCTTAAAACTTCCCTTACGACGCATGTTCACTGGGCTAACAGAGTGCACAGTTGGCAAACATACTCTTAAATAGCTAGAGACCTGTTTGCTTTAAAAATAGGCTTCCCATGGCAAATTAACCTCTCAGAGTTTAGGTCATCCCCATGAGAACACAAGACAAATGTCTGGATTTTAAAAGCAGTTAGGAATAACAAATGCCACAACAGAGGCTTTCACTGTGAGATTGTAAAACTCAAAACGTAAAAACCGAGGAAATGACGATCCTGCCACTGCCCCTCATGCTTGACAGTGAAAAAGCACCATGTGGCTGTAAAGACAGGTCTTCTTGGTTTCTGCACCCTAATTTCTAGGTGTCAGGTTCAAATTTGCATAGTCCCACACCTGCTGAGATTTAAGCATGTAGCTCATGCTCTTAACAGTCATCTGTTTCCTGTGACTGACAACTCCAGCACACACACTTTACAGCCACAAATGCACCTGCTGAGATAAACACAGGCTGAACAGGGTTACCCAGGACTGAATAAGAACAAATGGTGTGATTTTTATAAGTCAATTTAACCTGGACCTTTTTAAAACTGATGGTATCATCATGGAGACTAATAGAAGGTCAATTCTAAGAATTCCAACTAATTTCCTAAACATGTACATAGATGCATGTAACTACAATTAAAGAAAAAAAGAAGTTATGTATTTGAAAGATAACGAGGAGGGTTCAACGGAAGGACTTAGAAGGAGGAAAGACAAAGGACAAATGATGTCATTATAATTTCAAAAAATAAATGATTCCTTTAAGTGAGTGAGTACCAAGACAGTAACTGAAGACATAAAACAATGGCATTTGAGCAAGGCATGGTAGCATACACCTTTAACCCCAGCACTCGGGAGGCAGAGGCAGGTGAATTTCTTGTGAGTTCGAAGCCAGTCCTCTCTACAGCCTGAGTTCCAGAATAGTCAAGGCTACACAGCAAAACCCTGTCTCAAACAAAAGCATCTGAAAAAGACATGTGACTGGAAAGAGTAATGTGCTTCTAAATTTGGGTCAAAAAAGAGAAGGAACAAAGAAACTTAAAAACTATGTAACGTGGAGCTGCAAAGATGTCCCAATGGAAGTGCCCTTGCTACACTATTATGAAGACATGAGTACAGATACCACACCCATTGACAAGCCAGGGCTTTCTGGCCACCAGTCTAGCCAAAACACACTAGCTCCGGGCTCAGGGAGAGATTCTGCCTCAAAGAAATGGGGCAGAGTGACAGAGGCAGGCACCTGACTCATTCCTCAGGCCTCCACACACATCTGCACACAGACATACATGCATGATACATGCTTATTTCTCTCTCTCTCTCTCTCTCTCTCTCTCTCTCTCTCTCTCTCTCTCACACACACACACACACACACACACACACACACACTCACACTCACACTCACACTCACACACAGAAAGGAAAGGGAAAGGGAAAGCAAATGAAAGGAAGGGAGGGAGAGAAGAGGGTGGGAGACTGGAAGGGTGGAAAGGTGGACCTAACACTGAAGAAAGAAATGTGTGAGTGATGAAAGGTCAGCTAAGGAGATTCACATCCTTTGACATTGTGCCCTTAGTAATCCAGTACAAGACAGCTGTCTTCATACACAGAAATGTCGCCAACGTCCTGGGCCTGAGGAGATGAGACTATCAATAGATTGAGGGGCTAGAGGGGGTCAATTCAAGCAAAATGAGTTACTTCAGACTTTTAAACACACACAAGAGCTAAAAAAGATTTCACTGGTAGTGAATGAGGGGTATACACATCTGTCACAGCAATATGAAGGGTACTTTTAACAAAAGGAAAAGTGCTTCACAAACTCTGAGTCTTTCAAACTCAGACTATGTTAACTGCATGCAGATAACACTATGAAGTCATAAAAAATGCCAGAGAGAAATTTAAATGACCACCATAATAAAGAATGTGATCTTTCCCTTTTATAGTCTCTCTAGGCTTGTGTCAGTAAAGTAGAATAAACATGTTATTAAAAGAGAATCAATAGGAGGCTTTAAAATATACAGTACCACGAAAGGTCAGGCCCTGGTATTGATTTTAATATAACATTTTTTGTTCAGCTTCCCAAAGGGTTCTTTTCTAATATTGTTCTTCATTTTTCTTTCACTTTGTTCCCTGACTGGTGAATTTGTTGTTCCTGTCTGCAGAAAGCTATCTAGGCTGAGTTGGCTGAGTGTGAGTCATTCCTGGGACAAGCTGCTGGAAAATGAAGGGAAAGTAAAATAAAGCCAGCTCCCTCCCACAAACATAACACAGGTATTTAAAGGACAAGGTCAAGAGGGCACAAAACACAGCCAAGCCATCAAGTCACACACAGGCCACTGTGGGTGGCACTGCCTTCCCTGGAGCCTTGGAGAGAAACTGAGTCAGAAGCCAGAAAGGCTAAGGGGTGCCTGGATGAAGATGAGAGACACCATCATGCAATTTGCAGCAAAAACTTTCAGCAAAGCAGTCAAAGAAGGCAGAGATTTGTGATACAAACCTAAGTTCCTCTTGATCTGGAAGCCCCAGTGCTGAAAGGACAGCTGGAATCCCGTTGTCCAGGCTCATGGGGACAAATCAGAACTATGTTCCCAGCCAGAAAGGACAGTTTTTGACACTGTCCCAACTTGTGAAGGTTCAAAAATCTGCATAAAGCAGTCTTTGATTCAGTCTCACCTATAACATACTCTATATTTTACACAGAGTTACAGGATATGAATAAGTTTGTGGCCAAAATTTAAGTCAAATAAATAGGGTATATGCTCATTCTGTTAGGTTTTTACTTTATATTATAAAGTGTTCTCTAAAAAAATAAAATAAAAATAAAACAAAACAGGCTGGAAAACAGCTTGTGCATGAATTGCTTGCTATTGCTGTCAAATATGAGGGACTGAATTCAGATCCCGGTACCCATGTAAGAGCCACGCATGATGACTGTGGTGGTTTGAATGAAAATGGTTCCCATTAGCCCACGGGGAGTGGCACTATTAGGAGGTGTGGCCTTATTATAGTGGGTGTGGCCTCATTGGAGGAAGTGTGTCACTAGGGGTGGACTTTGAGGTTTCAGAAGTTCAAGTTAGGCCCAGTGTTGCTCTCTTCCTGCTGCCTCTCAGCTCCTTCTCCAACACCATGTCTGCTTGCCTGCATGCCACCATGCTTCCTGCCATGATGATAATGGACTAAACCTCTGAACTGTAAGCTAGTCCCAATTAAATATTTTCCTTTATAAGAGTTGCCATGGTCATGGTGTCTCTTCAGAGTGATAAGAACACTGACTAGTAGTGACAAATATCTGTGAGCCTGGGAGGGCTTGCTGGCCAGCCAGCTTAGGAAAAAATAGCAAGTTTAGCCATAGCATAGTATCTCTGTAATTCAGCAAATATTCTTTTGATATCTCCCAAATGACAGATGATGGGTTTGTCCATATACACAACAAACAGACGCAATGCTACAAAGAAACACCAAGTTAAAAAGGGAGGAGCCTGAGGAGGAGGATAACAAGACAAGATGTTGTGACTAATTATTTCAGACAGTGGTGGCTAAAGCCTCTCTGTGCAGTTGAGAAGAGTAAGAGAGAGCCCACCATGCAAAACATGGGGTCCAAGTACTCTGACCAATGAGCCGTGGGCATACACAAGATTGGCATCAGATGCAGCTGGTGTGTTCAAGGAGAGGGCAGAGAAACTACTGGAAGAAAGCAGGAAGAATCAAAAACACCAAAAGAAAGGTTTTGGACTTGAGGGTGATGCTAGTTAAAAAGCCACTAGAAATGTTTTAGTCAAAGAAACAAAGATAGAAACTACATTTTTAAAGCACACTAAAACTACTTTGGAGAGAAAGAAGGGAGAAGGAAGAAAAAAGAAATGAAGGAGGGCGGGGAGGCGAAGAAGAGCAAACTGGAGGACAGAGTGGCTCCCTAAGTGACCACGAGGTACAGTGAGAACCGGCAATGCCCTGGACCAGCACTTCTCAACCTGAGTACTACGGACACTTCCAAATGACAGGCAGCATGTCAGAGCACCGTGGCTGTCCTGCGCCTGTTCCACACCACTCCCTGTGTGCTGGGACAACTCAAACAACTGGTCAAATATCCCATGAGGGAAGGGAATAAAACCCCCCGAGTGAAAACCAGGTTACACTACAGCAGGATGGAAATAGTGAGGGGTAGGAGATTTGTAGTGTATTTGAAAGTTTCAGGGTTTTATTAATTGGAAGGAAGGCACAAGGAGGAAGAAGGAATCAAGAATAATTAGTAATCAAAATGCTTTTTGTTAAACTAATATTATTCACATTTTCATCAGCTGGAAGGAAGAGTTTTCTAAGACAAACCTCAAGCTACAAAGACTCACGTGGACAATAGTTTGGACTTCTTTAATTCAAAAAAAGAGAATTGCACAGTTGACAGATATATTTATAAAGAAATGCACAATTTCCAACAAAATCTACAGAAATATTAATCTTCACTCACTATGACAGTATTTTGACAGTTTTATTTCAAAATATAGTCCTCTGAATTAAAAAAACAAAAACAGTAAAAAAGTCCTTCTCTTTGCAAATCTTTTAGAACTAAAGTTCTTATTTCTTGAGTTCTAAGATCAGCAGAGCTGACCACATTCAAGCCTGCACACAAAGACCTTTAGCAAACCACCTCAAAGGAAGTGCAGGCGGCTCACACAGAGCCTTACCATAGGAAGAAGCGTCCCTGTGGGACCGGAACCAAGCCTGCAGCACAGCCCAGGGAAGCGAGGATGGGCCGTCCAACTCCTACCCTTTCTGGCAAGTTGACTATGTAGCAAGTGAGCCCTATGCTTTAGCCATTTCATCCACAAAGTGAGGACCCCCGGAAATCAGAATCAGCCTCACAGGAATACAAGGAGGACGAACAATCAACATGTACAAGTAGGTAGACCAGCAAAGTGGCTGAAACCGTGAGCTGTTACCATTCCACATGATTAGTTATTATCTTGTTTGTTTGTGTGTTACATACAGTCTCACTGTGTACCCCTAGCTGGCCTTCAATGTGTAATCCTCCTGCCTCCAGTACTATGATTACAGGCAGACACCAACTGCCGTGCCTGTCTGGGAACATATTCTTAAATGGGACTGAGTAGGGGAAACGTGGTTATGTAATGTCAACCTTGTTTACTTTAAACACGAGACTACATCACCCCTGGGAAAAGACTGGTGAATGGTATTATGGGAAAAGAGCAAGACAGTGAAGATGAGGCACATTTCTTTGGTACATTTTTCTACAAACCAATTGTATCTATGTTTTCAGTATTTTGAGAAATGACCTTTCTTAATCAAAGCAATTTGGTTCTGTAGAAATAACAGAAGAGTCACAGAAATTCAGTTGGATAATGGCTTTTTAATTAATAGACATTTCTCACATTAAATTGGTGGTTTCAGTGACTTTGGGGGTGGGGGTACTGTTTTGATGTGGTTTGGTTTTAATCCATCAACCCCACCAGGGAGGCAAAATGAAATATAATTTTTGGTTTTTTAGGAGACTTTTATTTTGATAGAATCAGTGCTCACAAAATGGACCTGAGAAATAAGAACTGTAAACAATAAACAATATGTTTTGAGAATTCATGTTGGAACCTGAATTTAACTTGTTAGTTGAAATATTTACATGGCTAACTTTCATTTTTCTACTTTATACTTGATACTAAAATCACACTAAAACCATTTTAATGAGGCAAATTGAAAAACTCTCCAAATGAAATAGCTGGAGCCTGGAGGCTCTCAATAGTTTATGTGAAGGAAGCAATTGTAAATAGTGTATAACTAATAAATTGCTCTCGTGGTAAACTACATACACTTTGACGGAGGAATTCAATATTCCAGTTTCAAAGGGAAATTGCCCCAGCAGCTAACTTTGTAAATGATTAAAAAGCTAAGTTTGTGAACTCTTTGAGGCAGCTTTGACTTTCAGATGAAGAGCAAACAAAAAGTAAAGACAAGCACCATAAGCCCCAAGTCCAATCCAACAAGCACCAGCCAACACAAATAACAAGCCATTGGCCTTCTTCTCCTGAATCCTGTAAGTTTCCTGGGTTTTCCACCAAAGTATATGGAGGAACATTGAGGAGAAATAAATGCAAAAGGATGTCCACTTTGCAACCACTGATAAAAATCAACATCACATCTATCGAGTCCTGTTTCCTAGGGAAAAATGACAACCTCCCTACCATACAGGAGCAAAACTGCTCCACATTCAGCACACTGCGGGGGTACATGTGCACCTCACTGACCAGAAGTAGATCTTGATCTCTCAAGTTCACAAAGCAGGGGACTGGCTTCTTCAATATACTCTCTACTACACTATCAAAAAAACAGTCTCTATGTTAAGTTAAAGAGAACAAACAAGAAATTGAAATTGCAACCATTACTAAAAGAATTCACATAAACAAGCATAGACTAGAACAAGCATAGAACTCACGGGCTATAGTTTTCAAAGATAAGAGAAGTAGTCACTGCTCAAACAGAAAAACATGCCCGTGTTTAGAAATGTAAGCTGAAGTGAGATGAAATTGGAATGTGACACACAGCTGTATCATCTGAACTACCTTTCTGCTTAGGGCTCAGTTGACAAAAAGCTAAGATCAGGAGAGGAGGAGAGGAAAAGGAGAAATGCTGTCCCTCTCTGAACCTCTCTCCAGAGTCAAGAGCCTCCACCCAAAAACGTCACACTTTTTGACACTTCTAGCACAGCAGGACCAAGCAGATGGCCTCCAGAAAGCCCAGAACTGAGATCAGTCAGCCAGAGCTAGCCCCAGCTTACGGGACTGCTGCCTGCAAAGACGGGCTTCTGGACTTGAGGAAACATACACTGGGCTCCAGCTCACCCACCTTCTAAAACTAAACAGGGCACACTCTACCAGCAAATATTCTTTGCATAGAAAAATACATTCTTTGCTGGACAGTGAAGGCGCACGCCTTTAATCCTAGCACTCGGGGGGCAGAGGCAGGTGCATCTCTGAGTTTGAGGCCAGCCTGGGCTATGGAGCAAGTCCCAGGATAACTAGGGCTATACAGAGAATCCCTGTCTAGAAACACCCAAGGAAAAATAATAATAATAATGTTCTTCATGCTATAAATGTGTTTCCTGAACAAAACACTAAGGTAGCAAGAGGCCTGCAAAGATGAAGCCCAATTCTCTAAAAAGAAAAACTGAGGAAACAGAGCAGACAGCTCAGTCCATCGTCTTAGCTACAGCCAACCTGTATCAGCATCCACCCTGGATTTCCTTTGAATATGTGTTTATACAATGACGACAGACAATGGGCTACCATCACCTCAGCAATGGACTAAGCACTGCGTGAAGTCCAGTTCTTGCCTGCTCTGCTACAGTCTATCCCAGCCACCTATTCTGATAAAAGTAATAATGCTTTGGACAACCATTAATAGATTTAAAAAAATAATAAATTATACCAAGAGTGCATTATAGTTTTCGCCCCCACTAGGAAGGGAGGGAGGGAAGGCGGGAGGGAGGGAGGGAGGGAGGGAGGGAGGGAGGGAGGGAGGGAGGGAGGGAGGGAGGGAGGGAGGAAGGGAGGAAGGGAGGAAGGGAGGAAGGGAGGAAGGAAGGACTACTCCAGATAATAGAGACACTTCAACATGACCAACAGTAGAATATGGAGAAATTATTTCCCAGACACTTCCACACAGAGAAACAAAAAATTACTTCAAACACTATGCTTTATGAGAGAAAACACTGTAATTACTGTCAAGAGAAACATCTGAACAATACATGGTTGAACATCACTGCTGCAATTACAAGTAAAAAAGTTACAGATTTTGATGGCATGCTTGATTGACTTTGGTTCTCCGGCTTGGAGATTCTTGCCATATGAAAACAGCTTCTGAAATGGGACTCGATCAGGATTCCACAGCAGCAGAGTTATCAACAGAAGAGAAATTGAGTTTGGAAAGGATGAAGAGATGCATAAGTTTAAGAGTGGACTATCCACCCTTCTATAACTGTTCATTATAAAAACAAGGAAGTCGCCGGGCGGTGGTGGCACACGCCTTTAATCCCAGCACTCGGGAGGCAGAGGCAGGCAGATCTCTGTGAGTTCGAGGCCAGCCTGGGCTACCAAGTGAGCGCCAGGAAAGGCGCAAAACTACGCAGAGAAACCCTGTCTCGAAAAACCAAAAAAAAAAAACAAAACAAAACAAAAAAAAACAAGGAAGTCCCACTGAAGAGGAAAGACAGCAGTGACAGGTGGCCTAGGACACAAGCAGTACAGGAGAGGTCCTTCCAGCATGGACTCACTGATGGCTAGAATATGACCTCCTATGGCATTCAGAATGAGCAGGGCTTTACCTACCTGGAAGCATAATGGAATGAAAATGTGTAGGTATAAAGTTATGACAATGCAGGGAAGAAAGAAAGAGCTAAAAATGAGATTAAGAAAGACAATGATCTACAGTAGCAGGTTTTATACCCAGGAGGATCCCATAGCTGTACACAAAGGGCGGGCGTTTCATGTCTAACAAATCGCTGACCTCCTGAAAGTGGTCCGACATGGGAGACACAGCACAACTGCTGCTGTGCTGACCCAGACCTTCCCTGAGTCACTGAATAGGAAATGTCTCAGCAAATATTTGTAAATCAGAAATTCTCCTGTCCATGCCAGGTGGAAATGACGTGAAAAAGTGCTGGCTACAAACTGACTGCTCAAGGTTCCCTTCAAACCTCACTTTATGACAGGCCTTGACAAGTACTGATTCTCAACAGTACCTGCCCCCAGTTTTTTATTTCTTTAAATTACTACATATCTACAAATTGCATATAGGTTAGTTATAGTTTTTATAATTTTATAATTTGTGTCTATGACAGAAAAAGAGTATGAATATTACACTAAATTAAAATAAAAGTTTGAGTCTTTGGTAAGTGTCAAATACAATTTAATTTTGTTTCTATTTTAATACAAGATATACATATACATATGCAATACTTAACCATATGTATTAATATTAGTAACTTTTTACTACTACAGAAAATATCTGAAGCAAGCCAACTTTATTTTAAAAAGCTGCTGCATTAGCTCACCATTCTGGAGATTCAAGGCCATGGCACCCAAATTAACTTCATTCTTCTAACACTACAACTGGCGGCATCTCAGCAAGAATGGACACGAAACAGGGAGTGGCCTGGCTTGGCTTGCTTTCACGGCAACTCACTCCTACAAGCACTCGAGGGTCCCAGGAGAGCTGCCTTAGCCACTCGGAAGGGTGTGATGGGCAGTGCCTCCCTCCTGCCCCCACCACACCCTATTTACACACCTCTCTCTAGGCTCCTCCCAAAGCTTCAGCACCTCTCCCCTTAAAATACCAGAAGCCAAGTCTCCAACACAGGAACACGCAGGGGACAAACCATACTCAATCATGGCACTGTCCCTTCCAGAAAGACAGTTTGTGGTCTGTACTTTTCAGGCCTGGTGACTCATTCAACTGAAAAATGTGAGCGTTTTCTACATTAGAGACACGATACTCCAGTATATAGCTACGTACATAGTTTAAACACAACTATAATTCACAAAACTGTTTATCCAGACAACTCTCCCCTCGCTCATATTTTAGCTTTTTCCTTCAAAGGCTGAATGTATCTAATAAAATAATTAAGAAAAAAAATATTAGAATGGATTAGAGAGAAAGTAGCATCACTATGAATTTCACTATCATGAGGAACTAAAAGATACAAAAACATTTTAAGCCCTATTTCTGGCATCCATACCACTATCAATGAAAAAAAATAAGTTAACCATTCTATGCTTTAAAGAAGACACCTGATAAAATTAATGACTAATGTATTAAACTAAATTAAGACTCACAGATCTAATGTAATTTTTCAAACTACTAAAACTGAGGACAAATCTCAGCTGACACCCATTTAAAAACAGCAGGCAGGTACTCTCTCAGTTGACGGACAGCTGGCTGCACCACTGGGTGGCTACTCCCTTTCTTCTTGATTTCTTGAAGAAAGGTTATTAAAACTAAAATACTCTCAGTTGCTTTTATAGGTAAAGAGGTCAAATTCAAATGCCAAGGGTCAAAGGTCAGCAGCCGTCACATTTTACTTGCTGTCGGAGATTGGCTTTTGGAGGCAGGACAAGGGGAAAAGTAAATCCTATTTTTAAAAGACTATGTTCAAACTGTAGCGTATTATGTCCTTGTGACATTGGCCTGCTGGTGCTGCCAACACAGTATGGTCGACTTCAGCCTACACATACAACAGGCTATCAGAGCAAAAGCAGGTTGTCTCCTCTGGACACCCAGCAGCAGGCCAAATGACTGTTCTATTTATCAGATGTTTTGATGAACAAATGTATGATTCCAAATTAGACAGAAGAATTTCACCATGGAGGCTCATAATCAGCAGTTCGGGAGCATAATCTTACTAACTCAGCGAACCACTCCAGTAGACCCTGGATCTACAGTACAGTGAATGGAAAGTCCATGTAGATGTAGTTGTTTGGTTTTGTTTTTTAATGAAAATATAACATAAGTTGCTGCAAAACTTATATTTAGCTCTGTAGACAAATTGCTAAACGGTCTTATTAATTTAAAAAAAAAAAAAAAAAAAACTCAGGAGCCAGGTATTGGGGTGAATTCTGAAAGATCAGAGAAGCAGAACAAGCCACAGGTAACCTCACCTCGCCAACCTCTCAGCCAATCCTGTTTCCTCAAACTGGAAGCCTGTGAGTCCTCATCCAAATGGATGTCAGCTGAACTGTTGCTAAAAAGCCTAAAAGCTTAAAAAGTCTCTAGTTTCTGATCCTCATGCCTTATGTACCTTTCTGCTTCCTGCCATTACTTCCTGGGATTAAAGGTGTGTGTCTTTCCCAAGCAAGACATGAGATCTCAAGTGCTGGAATTAAAGGTGTGTCATCATGCTTGGCTGTTTCCAGTGTGGCCTTGAACTCACAAAGATCCAGATGGATCTCTGCCTCTGGAATGCTAGGATTAAAGGCATGTGCTACCACTGCCTAACCTCTATGTTTAATACAGTGGCTGTTCTGTTCTCTGACCCCCAGATAAGTTTATTGGGGTGCCACAATATATCAACCACATTTCCCTTTTTTTTTGTTTAAAATTTAACAAAAGTTGTAAGTAATATAAGAAAAAGTATATATAATATATACAGTCAAGAATTATATTAACAATGTCTAGTCCATTAACATAGCTCTGTTGTCACTATGGCCCTAATAAGAAATTTCTCATGGGGAAAGGCAGCATTAGATATAGAGGAACAGAACCTAAAAGAGGTGGGGGTAAACTCTGAGTGGCTGAAAAATCTTTGGCTTCTGTGATTCTGTCTAAATGCGTGTGCAATGACCAGTCAGACCAGCAGAGAGGGCATATGCTCCAGGAGGAAGGCAAGTCAAGCCGCCAAGGTGCATACAATCTGATAGAGCTCATGGTCTGGCGTGCAAATGGGCTGATTTCACCAACACATATTTCTCCACACCTTCACATGCCTAAAAGTACCTCTGGACTGCAGAGCAGCCGTCTTGCCTCACGTGTCATTACGCGCACAGAGCATCAGAATTTGCAGAAGTGGTGTCAGCAGCTTGGAAAACTCCTGGGAGTGGCAGTGGAGCAATCCTTTAAGGAAAGCTATGGTACCAAGTGCTGTGGGACGGTCTGTATGTCAAATTGCTCTGATTGGTCAATAAATAAAACACTGATTGGCCAGTGGCCAGGCAGGAAGTAGGTGGGACAAGGAGAGAGGAGAATTCTGGGAAGCGGAAGGCTGAGGCGGAGAGACACTGCAGCCGCCACCATGACCAGCAGCATGTGAAGATGCCGGTAAGCCACCAGCCACGTGGCAAGGTATAGATTTATGGAAATGGTTAATTTAAGATAAAAGAACAGTTAGCAAGAAGCCTGCCACGGCGATACAGTTTGTAAGCAATATAAGTCTCTGTGTTTACTTGGTTGGGTCTGAGCGGCTGTGGGACTGGCGGGTGACAAAGATTTGTCCTGACTGTGGGCAAAGCAGGAAAACTCTAGCTACAGCCAAGGATTTGACGGAGTAGAATATGACACCATGTGGGAAAACAAGACATCAAGACTGAGCGTTCAAAAGTGAATCAGGTGAGTGAAGCCCAGTGTGCACAGGCCTGGACAAGGCTTTAGCCCTCAGATCTCACTACTGGAACAACTGGCACTTTAACCAGGGGGATTCCTGTTTGTTAGGGACAGGAGGCAGCAGGGAGCCAGTCCTGCCAACTGTAAGATGCTTAGCAGCATCTCAGGTACCATCTACTAGATAAGATTTGACAAGTATCACAGCCAAAAACATCTCCAAACACTGTCAAATGTCCCCCTGGAGACCAAAATTTCCTGAGTTAAAAGCCACCACCTTAACCAATTTATTTTGCTTATGAATACACAGGTGTCATACGTTTCCTCAAAATTTAGTCTTAATGAGCTATTTCAATAAGAAACTTTAAGAGATGAACCACAATCATAATTTGCAGTCATTTTTTTCTCAGTAGTACATCTTGAAATCAATGGCATCTTCAATTCAGTGAAAGCCGACCACCCACTACCCACTCTCCTTTTAAGGAGCCCTCATCTGGATCTCCTGGTGAGCAATGGCTTCCTTTCTACTGCAGTATTAGCCAGTTCCAATCTTTCCTAGCCAATAGTTCTTCAGGCTTCCATTTTGAACTATCAAACAGGCTTCCTAAGTTAACCAGAGTTAAGGTTGGATCGTTCAGTCCAAAGAAATCTCCCTGAGACAAGGTCCTGAATTAAGCTGTCTTGATAGAAGACATTTCGGGATATTTCTCTGCCACAATGTTCACAGCCCATTACATTTTCCCTGCTTCTCTTCAGCACTCTGCACCTGCCATAGCAGGAATGCAAGTTGAGATTCCTGTATTTGCCTCTGGTTTTGTTTGTTTGTTTTGTTTTTGTTTTTCAAGCGTTTCTCTGTGTAGTTTTGGTGCCTGTCCTGAATCTCGCTCTGTCGACCAGGCTGGCCTCAAACTCACAAGAGATCCACCTGGCTCTGCCTCCCAAGTGCTGGGATTAAAGGCGTGAACCACCGCCACCCAGCTTGCCTCTGGTTTTGAATGAGCTTTAAAAATTGCCCAAGGAAAAGGCTACACTTTAAAAAAAAAAAAAAAGGTTGACCATTTTCACCTCACAGAAATAGGAAGTACTTCAGAAGAAAGGGTATACCATGACTGAACAATACACAATGTGCATGTCCATGGAAACATTACAAGGCAATCCATTAGAACATCCAATGCTTTGCATCCATTAAAAACTAGTATGGGAAGTTGCCATAATAATTCTATAAAGGGAAACATCACAATGGAAATTGATTCCAAAGTCCTCCTCAAACAGATGTATTTGAAATTTACTCATCTGTGCGCCTAGGCTCAGCTCTCTTTACTCATCTGTGCGCCTAGGTTCAGCTCTCTTTACCCATCTGTGCGCCTAGGCTCAGCTCTCTTTACCCATCTGTGCGCCTAGGTTCAGCCCTCTTTACCCATCTGTGTGCCTAAGCTCAGCTCTCTTTACTCATCTGTGTGCCTAAGCTCAGCTCTCTTTACTCATCTGTGTGCCTAGGCTCAGCTCTCTTTACTCATCCTGGTCAGCAGGACTTGTGCAGGTGACAATGCCATGGCATAGAGAACCATTCTGAAGAAATGCTCACAAGCCTTTATTCAAATTTAGGCAACAGATGACAATGCATCAATGTGCTGTCACTCCAAGATGCTGCTTTTAAAAGACTGGACTGAAAACTTTCTTAATGCTTGAGCTAAAGTTTCTTCTCTGGTGGGAAAAAAAAAGGAAGGAGGGAAAAGAAAGTTATTGATTCTTCCCCACGTGTCAGATAGGAGAACACACACTTTTTGCTAAGATTTGACAGCTGGGGGTTGTCATGAAGAAGGCTTCAAACAAAACATTTTTAAAAAGAAAAAAATAATGTAAGAGCTGTACTACCCTCTCTGCTCTCTGCAGAGGTGACAGAAAATAAACCCTTTATCAATAGCCATTTGTCCAGGCTACAGCTAGGTGCCAACCCCATTCCACATGAGATATGAAAGTGGCCCTCACCAGCACCTTTTATTCATCTCATCTGCCATTTCCCTTTCATGGGCCAGAGCAGAGCACATAGGAGTCAAATAATGAAGGGAAATGCACACATTCAACCGCAGTGAATGACTCGAACAAAAAGCCTGCACCACATGAGAATAAAGGAAGACAAAAGACTCCTGAAATATAGTTAGCAAAGTAAACATAAATTTAACCCCCCAAAAAAATCCTTATGAAAATAAAATTTAATTAAAGAAAATACAATTTCAAGCCAGCTATAAGGAATCCTACCATAATGTGCTGCTTTTATTTACTTCTTAATGAAACTGATATGATTTTTTTAATACTTAAACTTCACTATCTAATTATATATACTCCATCACCTAACCAACTGAATAATTATAAAGTGTTCCATAGGAAACCACTATATAGACACAGACCCTTCTGGCAGTGCTAATTAGATCTCAGCTTTCTTAAGCCTTTATCAATTTCCTCTGAAAATGGTGCACTTAATGGACAGCTTATATTCTTTTCCATATTTTGTATGGATACACTGCAAGTTAAAACTCATCAGCTAGGGGATGAAGGACCAGACAATGAGGACTCCATTCCAAGTCAAAGCTTCCTTCTACTAGCCTTATCAAATGAACTACAACTAGATTCTGAGCTCCTGCTCCATGGAGACATGTGTCTGCTGCTCATAGTAGAAAAATAACACATAACCACAATGCTCTATAGTCTGTGCAACTTTCAGAACCTGCACAGATAGGAAGCACTTGACTCTTGGGTTAAACATATTTGCACACTCTGAATAAGTACATACTTTAGATCTTTAAAGAGTAGTGCTTTTTCAAAATAAATGTGTGTGTATATAGTATCAGTGCTGTTTTGCATACTGTTTCTCTTACCTGTCCCCCCCAGTCTATGATTCTTACAAATTATTTGAAAAAGCAAACAGGGATCTACATGACTGTCTAGTGTTCCACTGAAGACCTGTACCATGATTCATGCATCACTTCCCCCAGGATGGTCTTGGACTACTTCCAGATTTCAATTCTATTATTTCAATGAGTATTCTTCTAGCTATTATTCCTGATAGTATTAATAATGGCCACAATAAAATGGGAGTATCTACATATAAAAAATGTATAATAAGATATGAACAAGTGGCTATTTCTGTACAACAGAGTTATAGAGGAGTTTCATTTTCACCTATGCAAATGTCCATGACATCTCAATTTTTAAGTGGTTATATCACTAATTAGTGCTATTTGTTAATCCAAGCACTATATGTGACATATGATATTCCTAATTACCTATAATAGTATCCATTTTCATATACAGTAATAGGCAATTCAATTTTCAATCTTAATCATATTCTTTTAGAGATTTAGATATTCTTAGGGAATCCTCAGAAACTACTTTCCATATACTGAAAAAACAAAGAACATGTAACAATATAATTCTTTAAAGATATGAAAAATTTAGGGCTCTACCAAGCACAACCCCAAAGCAAAACAGCAAAGTTCGTATGTTCAGCACATTGTGGAGTTCTGCCATACAAAAATCAAGTACTGTTGTTGTTTTGTTTTGTTCTTTACAATCAGCAGTTCAGAACATTTGTTGTGCTTGGAGAGTCACCCACATGTTGACTCACATCTGTCTGTACTTCAGTTTCAGGGGATCCAGTGCCTGTTCTGACCTCCACAGGCACCAGGAAAACAGGTAATGCATAGACATACATGCAAGCAAGGCACTCATACACATAAAGTAAAATAAGTAAGTCTGTTAAAACTACTACATATTACAAGTCTAGGCAAGCCTGTGGTTCCACGGAACTCACCGTCTCTGGTTTTCTGATTCCTTCTTGGCTTGCTCCAATGCCAGCTCCTCAGCCACTCTTCTTTTCAATTCTTCATCAGAAACTACAACAAAAAGTAGGAGGAGCTGAAACAAGGGGCTCACTAAAAACAGAAACAAGAAAAGATGGCTAAGATGGATCTGAACGGGCAAATTGTGCCAGGTGGTCAGTGTCTCCTTGGAACACCCTGAGCACTGCAGAAAGGGCCGATTAGTGCACTTCAGGAGGAATTTAATCAAGAGACCCTGGTGACCTAGAAATTTCCACACCTGCCAAAATGCAGAGTAAACTCAGGGAACTGCTTACTGCCCAGTGGGGACTAAACCATTAAGTGCAAGGCCTTAGTCTGGTAAGGCCTGTAAGGGAGGGGAGACTGTCAAGGACTTTAGACAGGAAAGTGATGCCAAATGCTCCCTAATTCAATAATTAAATAATTACACAAATATTTATTACAGAGCATGGAATATTTACATTTATGTTCATTTTTCCATAATTTATGAAATTGACATTTATGACTTTTGGGAATTTAGAAACCATATTTTCTGGGATATATGTTATACAAACTCAAGCGCCAACAACTGGAGAGAGACAGAGAGCAGTACTGAGCACACAGCTGGAGCTTACTAAATACCTGGAGACTTGATTGGCAACATCTGGCCTTTCCAATTAAAAGACTGTATACAATATGTCTTGTAAAGATTCTTACAGCTATAACAGTAAATAATGGACAAGTTTTACAGACTACTTTAAGAGTTTTCCATAAGAAATAAGCAAAACCATCTCTTCTTCATTAGAAAGCTACTAACTCAAATTATGAGTGAAAAGCACCAGAACCATTGGGAGGGTCTAGGAAAACACAGAGAACCTCGTCTTCTTCCTAATAGTTCCACCTCTGAAATGCAAGACCAGACAGTCTGTGTCTGCCTGCTACTTGTATACATTATTTGGTGACCCAGACATAAGAGAGATACACCTTGTCTCAGGGCATATACAAAATTTTACTTACAATGTGGTCCAAACATCTTTTTTAAATACGTAGCTGACACTAAGCAGTAACAGTGACTGAGTATAAAAGGTCTGAAGGCTGTTTCCCCTGGGCTATCGAGTGTAAGAAAACAATGACAGCACAAAGAACATCAGCAAGGAATGAAAAGAGGAGTCACAGAAAGGGGGAGGGGGGAGCCAATCAGAGTTAACAAGGGCTTGTACCCAGAGAATATGATATATAAAGAACTCATAGCCAAATGAGAAAAATATAACACCAAAAAAGAATAAAAAAGGCACTGCTTAAAAGCAGATAAGCAAAGCCAAAAGCATATAGAACACTGTTCATCGTCAGTCACTAGGAATATACAAGTAGTCCACAATGATGCACACACCCTCTGAAATCAAAAAGGCAGAGAGTGAAAAGTGGTAGAGAAACCCAACCCTTCATGCATTATGGATGGGCATATAAATGGCATCACTAGGGAATGAAATGGCACCACTACCTGGATAAGCAGGTTGGTAGTTTCCTAAAATCCTAAATTTGACCCAACAGGTGAATTCTCAAGTACTATATATGCTCAAGAGACCTGAAAATATCTACCCATACAAAAATTTGTTATGAAAATGTCTAACAATTATTTTTAATATCCCAAAGTAGAGATGATCAAAATGCGTATCAACTAATAAACAAGTAATCACAATATGGCATATCTATTCACGTAATTGTATAAAAAGAAATAAAGTCCAGTTACATGCTAAAACAAAGATGTGTGTGAAAGAACACATAAGTATGCCAGGAAGCTGGCTGGTGGCTGCCTGGATGGGAGAAAGGGGGAAAAGAAAAAAGACAGCTAGTGGGCACAGGTTATCTTCCACTGCTTTTGGTAGTGTTGATATGTGTGAATGTGTGTGCATATGCCCTTTGTAGTTAATTTTGTCTGTCTGTCTGTCTGGTTGGTTGGTTGGTTGGTTGATGTGTTTGGGGTGGGAAGGGCTTGGTGTATACTGGTTCCTTTTGGGTTTTTTAAAACAGATCATTGCTACGTAGGTCAAGCTGGACTCAAATTCACATTCCTGCTCCCTCAGACTCTCAAGAACCAGTTTGTGTCACCACAAAAATCTAGAGGTTACTCCCCTAAAATACTGAAAATGTTCTAAACTAGACTGCTTGATGGCTGCACACAAACCTATACATAAGCTAAAAAACAACTGAACTGTTCACTTTAAATGATAAATCTACCTCAATAAGGGGTAGGTACAATATAAAACAGGGGCCAAGGAAAGGGACCAGCGGCAGCCTGTAGTCCCTACATGCTGGCAGCTGTGTCCTTGAGGCTGCCCTCTAAGGGTTGTTCCCAACTCTGCCCTATCTCTGTTCTGTTTCTCCAGCCTTCAGAATGATACAGGAGAAAGACAGCCTCAACTCTGAAAAGGTCACACATACACCAGAAAAGTGTGTCTAAGGTAAAGAATTACTCTTGCATCCAGGTAAATCTTTTTTTTTTTTTTTGCTTGTTGAAGAGTTTTAAATAATAAAAATAATAGCAGAGAAAATGCAGGCAGTAATAGCTCAAAAAGGGAGTCTGATTAAGTCTCTTTTTCTATTAGCTAGACTTTGGATAAGCAAATAATTAATCTCTTTGACTTTTGGCTTCCTCATCCAAACACAAGCCTTGTGGATGAACTTGCCAGCCCTGAAGTTCTTAACTGTGCTCCATACAGGGGTGATCAACATGGCCAACTTCTCAGAAAAGCAAAACAATGTGAGAGAAACCCCTCTCAGGTTATATTTAGCGCCACCACAAGAACATCTAAGTAGTACTACCTGATCTAAATGCATCCTGAAGTCTGGCAGACCAGGGTGACCAACACACTGTCACTCTAAACCCCACAGAGGTTTCCTAGTGAGATCTGAGCTTGCTTTACCCAGCAGGGTTGCATAAGGGGATGACTTGAGCAGGTGTTTGGAAGGGTCTGCACTTGGCTATGCAGGATGTTTTGATCTAGCAAGGGGGAGGTCTTTTGTCCCTCCCCTTGGTATTGTTATAAAAAGCCCTTTAGAAGAAACAGAAGGGGCTGTTGTGTACTGATCCAGGTCCTCCCAAAGCTATCCCGTGTTTCTGTCTGTCTCGTCTCCGCTATCTTTCTATCTAAAACGGTTCTTATTCCTCTTTCCTCCTAATAGGAACCCTGTAAAAGGTGGGAGCTGGCCTCCCACACTAAAGATGCAAAGTCACTTCTCCAAGGGGAGTTCAAACAGTAGAACACTTTCCTCAGGTAAGATTTGCTAAGATTCTCCATCGAAACTCAACTCATCAATTAAAAGGAGGCCTCTGGAAGATCTCAGTATGCCAAGCCTAAATATGAGTCACTAAGATGAGTTTTCAACGTGAGCTGAGCAAAGTCTCACATTACATTTGGTTTATTGGGGTATAAATGACAAAATAAAAAGCATATATTCAATGTGATCATTTTATAGTCATGTAAATAGTGTAATGACTGCTACAATCAAATTAACACATTAGCCACCACACACAGTTGATTGTGTGTGTATGTGTGAAATAAAGTCTGGCCTTATCAAATCTCAAGTACAAAATAAAATATATAAATAAAGTCTCCATGCTGCATAGTCTGTCTGTCCAGAACTTCCTCATCCAGAGCAACCTATATCCACCATCTCCCAATGCCCACCCTCCAGAACTTCTGCTCTCTGCTTCTGGACTCCACAGGTAAGAGAGAATCATGCAGTGTCTGTCTTTCTGCATCTGACTCCTTTCACTCAATGCAATGACACATCTTCATAACTCATTTCTTGTCTGTGACATTGGGGCTTTCCTTCCAGGAGAAAGGCCAAAATGAGCAGCAATGTGATCAGCTGGAGCAATGAAGTGGCATTACCAAATGGTGCCCAGGTAGGTGGATGACAACAAGGCCATGCAGCTAAGACTGTGCAGGCAAAGTGCTAAGGGGAAAGGGAAAGGCAAACTAGAGGGCTGCTTTTTTTCCCCAATACTCTCTGCCTGTCCTACTCAGCCCCCACTGCCTGTTGTGAGGCAAGAAGCAGGAGCAAATGGATTAAAGGTGGCATAATCTAGGCAGGCCACAGGGGAGGGGAACCAGAAGCAGGAAAGTACCAACAACAAAAGGGGTAAGGACGCTCTAGAAGACATCACTTCTGGTAAAGGCAACAAAACGCAGCTCTCTAATGTCCTAGCTATTTCCAAGAAACAGGGTAGGAAAAAATCATAACTTTTGGTCTCAGGGTCACAACTGGAAAAGTAATTACCTAAGCTAGCATCAGATTTTAAAATGACAAAAGGTAACTCATGACCTAGCATAAAGAATTGAGAATCTACAACAGCGATCGAAGCACAGGCAGAAAATAAGCTAGTGTGGTAACAGCTCCTGAGCAAACCTAAACTTCATGTTATTTGTTTTTAAATCAATAGAATACAGAAAACAACAATGTATTTCTTCTGATAGGTCAGATCCAAAGCGCCGAGGAGAAAAAGATACAGCACTCAGAGCCTGCTATTTAAAATGGCCTTCTCCAACTCTCCAGATCAGAACATTTTCTCAACTACAACTGTTATTAAACTAAAAGGTCAGGGTTTCAGGACCGGCCACTGTAAAAAAAAAAAAAAAAAAGAGGAAAGGCAACTTTGCCCATTAGCACTGTGAGCTCCCAAGCAGACCTGTAGGAGGAGTTGGTAAGGTTTGAGAGATGAGAACAGCTCATGCCATCTAAAGGAGACTGGCCTCGCAGAGCTACACAGGCTGTTTCAAGTTCACTGAGTATGGCTGGCCCTGGGGCTTTCACATGCATTCACACATCCCCTTTAGAATGTGTTAAAGCTTAGGGATGAACATGTACCCAATACCTTGGTAAAGTCTCAGAAATCACTGGAAGTTCTCAATAGTGAATACGTTTTAATGAACACTAACATGTTCTGTAAAATAGTTATAGAAAATAGGACACTGAGCTTAAAATGTAAGAAAAAAACTGAGAACTGCTGCTGCTTGGTTATATAGAGTGTGACCTTAAACCTCTTACTTGAAAATAATTCTTGCTTAAAAACAGCTCATAACTCCTAACAAATTTTTATTTGCTTGCTTGTTTTAACCAAACAGGAGTTTTGGGTCGTTCAAATGCCTGGGAATCCTGTAATTCTCTTCTCAGCTAAATTT
The DNA here is from genome assembly GCF_049852395.1 of Peromyscus maniculatus bairdii. Lineage (NCBI taxonomy): Eukaryota > Metazoa > Chordata > Mammalia > Rodentia > Cricetidae > Peromyscus > Peromyscus maniculatus. The sequence continues at coordinate 58,164,629 of NC_134854.1, read as the reverse complement.
CTAGGCTATAAATGTGTGTTTAGGATCAAGCAAAGAAACTCCAAGATGGCTAACCTAATTGTACTCTATTGTGAGTAGTCTTTGGAACTGTGAGTACCATGGTCACACCCTAGAGATAGGAAGCATACATCAATTCAGCTCCTCTGCATCATCTGACTCATGCTGAATTTCTGCGTTTCCAGAGAAACTGATTAAACCATGAGCAGTGATACGGACAACTTTACAATAAATCCCTGAGTGGATTTAGTTATTCTTGGAGTTAGATTTATCCAGCTCCAAAGGATGGATGATCTTATATACTCATCTGTGGGGAAAGCAGAAGGCTTTTGAAAAACACAATTCCAGATTTACAGAAAAGTCTCAGATCTCGAGAGACATATCACAGGAAGGTGGATCTCTGAGCTCAAGGCCAGCCTAGTCTGGTCTACAAAGCGAGTTCTAGGACAGCCAGGACCACACAGAGAAACCCTGTCTTGAAAAACCAAGGAAGGGGTGAATGGGGCCAGACACCAGCTTTCTGTGCAACTTTTCCCACCTTTACACTTTCTTTGCCTAATGCTTGCACATTTGCTACAGTATTTCTTAATCTCTAATAAATTTCTTAATAAAAATTAAGCTGGCTACTTAGAAAAAACCAGTTCCTTTGGGATTGCCCCTTGCCTCAATCTCCCCTTTGGGCTTTAGTTTGCAGATACATATCATGTCCAAGCATAGAAAACCTATTATTTTCTGTGATAAACACTGAGAGAAACTATGACCCTGTACTATATGGAGAAAATGTGTTACTTAACATAAGCAGATTTACAGGATTCTGACTTCTCCGAATTTAGACACTTGAGCTACATCCTGCAGCAAAAGATACACTCAAATTACATTTCAAACTCCACAGAAACACTCATTAATCGTAAGATGGCAGTAAATTCATTAATATGAAAAGAACTTATTTTTAAAAGTACTAATGGAAGCACCCATGCAAACAATGAAATACAACACAGTGTATTACAGCTCAACAGCCCTGGCATGCATGTGCTGCAGCATAAACCTTGTCCTCAGCCACATCTCCTAACAGGTGCAGGCTTTGGTGACTCGGATAGATCTCAGGGGTAAATAAATATGTTAACAGTTTGTCATCTATGACACAATCTACCTGGAAGATCAATTTATTTAAACACACAAAAATACACATCCAAAAATAATATGTTCAATGGACAATTAACAAAACATCACAATGTCATACAGGAAATGTATCTTAAGACTGCTTCAAAAAAAACTGAACCTGTCTATATAGTTAACAGGATAACTGTGCCTAATAACACTTTAAAATTATGAAGACAGAATGAAAGTTCCTAACTACACATTCATAATCGTAAACATTGTATCAGAAGGCACAGTTCAACAAAGAGTTTGGCAACCTAAACATTTAGGCACCAAGTTAATGGTCTATTTTGTAGTGTCATTCCTTTATCAGGATTTATACACCTTTGTAAACTTCTAATTTGAATGGCATAATATGCAAATAATGCCCATTTCATTGTCTGCTTCGAGATAAGCACTCACAAACCAGCTCCACACTCCATTCTTTGTGAAAACACACATCAATACTGGGCTGCAGAAGCTGAACAGCAATAGACAAGTTTGTAATTCATAGCCTACAGTTTTCACATTCATAAGCAGACAATTTGTAAAACCAGTATTGAGAAGCAGATACATCTAGTATTTCATGTCTTAATATCCTGAATAATAGTTGCAAGATCTCACAAAGCCTCTAGGAAAATAAGATCTATAATTTAAATTAAAAAATAATAATTACCCCTGGATATTGCTTTTTGATGCATAGCTTAATTTTTGTTTGTTTCAAAAATGGATATATTTTGTTCACTGGGGATACAAATATAAATTAAACAGCATTAACTCCCCAATCCCAAATGAAGTGAAAAAAAACCACACAAACCCTGTTTCCACTTAATTTAAATAGTCTCTAGTTTATTTCTTCAGAACAAGACCAGACTGGAAATGAAAGCCTGGTCCTAGCTTTCCCTAGCTTTGATTTTGCTCAGAGATTTACATTGCTTCAGGCCACAGCTGTAGCACCTATAAAATTAGAACCCAAATTAGCAGTTTCCAATATCTTGCCCTCCTCTGTAACTGTGTTAAGCAAAAGACCTGTTGTGAGTCTTTCTTTGGGGCACCAGCCAGTTACCAAATAATGATATGGAGACGTCTTACTAATTATGAAAGCTTGGTCAATAGCTTAGGCTTGTTTCTAACTAGTTCTTTTTTTTTTTTTTTTTTTTTTAAAGCCTACCGTTATTCTCAGGCAGTCTCCCATCCAAGTACTAACCAGGCCCGACCCTGCTTAGCTTCCGAGATCAGACGAGATCGGGCGCGTTCAGGGTGGTATGGCCGTAGACATTGTTCCTAACTAGTTCTTATAACTTAAAGTATGCTTTCTCCAAGTTTAGCTGGCAACTCCTGGCTAATTGGCTTGACTAGATTCCTCCTCCTCTTTCTCTCCCTAGAAGTCCCGCGTATCCTCCCTGCCCAGCTATTGGCCATTCAGCACTTTATTACACCAATCACAGCAATACATCTTCACAGTGTACAAATATCCCACAATAAAGACCAATGGACTGAATTCCAGCTTTAGCCTCCACGTCATCATCTAGAAAGCCCACTGAAATGAACAACATACTGCCAATTGTTCTTAAAGTGACAAGTTATTCACTCACAGACATTACCTCTCAGGGAATGAAACACTAAAATATATACAGGCTTTAAGACAGGGGAAAAAAACATTTTGCAGGCTTTGCTAAACATATATCTACAGATCAATTTGTGGAGTTGAACATCCCCCTCAAAAAAAGCATGACACTCTGGCGTCACATAGGGAAGACAAAGGATCCCTCTCAAAAAGCCTCCAAACCAATCCCAGCACCCCAACTTTCCACACTAGTTTTCTACTCCTGGACCCTTCTGTAGTTGGATTTTGTTTGTTTGCTTTGTTTATTTTTGTTTTGTTTTGTTTTGACTCTTTATGGGCCTGCCACCCAGCTCCCAAAAAAATACATGGAAACTTATTTTTACTTATGAATTCTTAGCTTGGCTTGTTTCTAGCCAGCTTTTCTAACTTAAATTATCCTGTTTCTCTTCTTCTAAGTTTTGCCTCTGGGCTTTTTATCTTTCTTAATTGTATATATCTTTCTTCTTGTCTTACTCTATGGGTGGTTGTGTGGCTTGGTGGCTGGCCGCTGGCATCCTCCTCCTCCTCTCTCTTCTCTCAAGCCTAGATTTCTCTTCCTATTCATTCTCTCGACCAGGCAGCCCCGCCTATCCCTCTCCTACCTGGCTATTGGCCATTCATCTCTTTATTAGACCAATCATGTGTTTTAGTCAAGCAAAGTAACACAGCTTTACAGTGTTAAACAAATGCACCATAAAAAATGCAACACATCTCTGCATCATCAAACAAATATTCCACAGCATAAACAAACGTAACACATCTTAAACTAATATTCCATAACACCCTCCCTTACAGAAAATCTATAACCATCCAAAACCACCAACAGCCTGCTAGTCACAAAGGAGTACAAGTATTAAGTTTTTTTGCACTGGCTAAAACCTTTCTGTTTCAACATTTGCACCCTGTTTTCTGTTTTCTAATGGACTGCATGAGTTAACATTCTTTGGTTTCACTCCCTTCACCCCAAATCAAGGACCACTAGGTATATCTTAACTAGGGAAATAAATTCAGCATACAGTAAATCTATTTCAACTTAATCCCATGCTCAGGTTTAAGAGATGAACACATAAAATAGCCCCTACCATTAAGGAGATAATGAATAATAAGACTGTTTACTGGACTCTAGAAGAAAGGTAACATCCCAAGGTACACTATCACTGAGGAGGTGGGGCTTGGGCAAGGTCTTAAATTAATACAAAAAGGAAAACAAAATGTGTTTGTGAGAAGTAGAAATGGAAGAGTAAAGTATGCTGCCCTGAGGGAGCTTTGGAAACCAGGCAGGAAATCTGTGAATGTTCAGAAGCAGGACTCTGGGGTTGTAAAACCTGGGAATAATAGAAAGAATTAAGGTGCTAACAGGCATTTGATCTAGTAAAAGTTTGCAGACCAGCTAGGAAGAGAAAGTATAAAACACTGAGTACTTCTCAATGTGAGGCCCCACACATCAGCACCACCAACCACCAGGGACTATTAGAAACCTACAGAAGGAAAACCTCAGGGGATAGGGCCCAACTGTGTGCACTTACAAGAGCTCCCATTGTCCTGGGGATGCGACTGAAAGTGGAGAACCACTGGCAGTGGAGACTAGCAGTGAGGGTGGAGTCTTTCTCCATGAAAAACATTACCTGAGATGGCAAGATGAAAGAGAAAAGTGGCAGAGGCACAGACAGCCAAGGAATTAATACCCATGATGGTCAATTAAGTAAAGAGGAGAGATCCTTGGAGAAAGAAAGATAATGAGCTCAGTTCCAGACACATTCAACCAAAAGTAATGAAACAAGCACTACATGGAGCTGTAGGCAATTAGATATCTGGACCTGAAACTCAGATCTTATGTGAGACTTGGGTGAAAATGCAGGTCTGGGAATGATTATTACAGCTCTGAGCTCAGAGAATTCTCCCCGGATGGGGGAAATCATATTAAAGAGAGAAGGGTAAAAGACCAAGGAGCAGACTTAAAAATTCATAGGAGGGGAAATGAAAGAAAAGCATCATTAGAGACAAAGAAGAATGGCATGGAAAGGATCTGAACCAAGATAGTGCATGCTGAAATG